>NC_083655.1:13032890-13100390 GCF_963576545.1 Limanda limanda
AGTTCAGCTGTGGTTGAACTATCAGCGGCCTGAAAAAGCACTTTGGACGGGACTGTGTCTGACTCATATTTGTTTCCAGTGCAGTTACAGTACAGGGGTCACCGAAAAAACAGATTTCCAATATAAATTTAAAGCACAGGACTTGCCGTTCTTCTTAGTCCTTTCTCTATTTTGTATTTCACAGAAAAAATTGCCCAAATCTAAAATATGTTACGATAAAAAAGTATCCTTTTTGAAAACAGAAACAGTATTAATGTAGCTTTAAAGTTGAATATTACACATAAGCTACACAAGATCTATTGTTTTCATCAGAATAAAATTGAGAAAGAGAAAATAACAAAGACTTGTCTTGGTGTAATTTATTGTCAGATAGAAGGAGATGGTTGAAAAGCCTCAGTGTGTTTGTGAGTGTGTTCATGAACTATGCCAGCATATGCCATGTAATCATCGGTATAATAATATAATATTAATAGATGGCCGAGTCTTGGTATTTATATACATTTATAATACCTACATATATATTTGTGTGTGTGTGTGTGTGGGGAGGGGGGTGTCAGAGGGTTGTTTGGTTGGAGGGGGCTGCATGCCTGTGTAGCTTTTTTTTTTTTTTTTGGAGTGTGATTTTGTTTTTTTACCTGCAGGCTTTGGTTTTTGTGTGTGTGCGTGTTTGTGTCTATGCCTGCATTTGTGTGTGTGTGTGTGTGTGTGTGTGTGTACAGACATGTGTTTCTCATGAAGGCCCATGCCGGGCAAATTAATTCTCAGAAGTTGCGTGGCGGGGGCTCTCCTTCCCTTTGAAATGGGGCATACTGCTCCCTGTAATCAATAAGTCAAGCCATCTCGGCCGCATGTTGCAACCCCCCGGCACACAGATGAAGAAGCCCAATTTACTCATCATAAATTCTGATTCCCACAATAAATATGAGAGGAGGTCCCACGGTATTAGAATATCTGGAATCTCAGGGGTGTTTGAAATACCGACTGGCCCTTGCCTCAGCCCGGAGTTGCTTTGTTGCTTAGAATATGTGTTTTGTGTTGAATAATAATGACGCAAGGCCGAGAATATGTATTTCTGATCTGAGAAAGAAAAAAATAATCAAAAGGTAGGCCTACTTTTATTAATTTAAAAAAAAACAAACACTACCAGCTTTTTACGTGACACCATATACGACATGAGATCAAATATATTTCCCTGCATTCATTGAAAACACATTTCATGCCAGATACTTTCGTCTACCTTTTGAAAAAAAATATATCTGTGTTTGTTAAAAAATCTTGGCGTTTTCTAATGAACCTCGACAGGCTCCTCCAGACAAGAAGTGACGGGTGCCGGCCCAGGCATGTGACGTCGGAGACACGTTAATCTAACGGACATGTGCTGTCTCTCCTGTTTAAAGGTTCTCTGCTCAGTAGGTCCGTGCACATGACAGTGACCCGGGGAGGGGGGGGGATTGTGGCTTCAATGTGACACACCTACAAAGGGTGGGGCGGGTGCTGCTGAACCGGCTCCTTGAACAGGGCCTAGTATGAAGAGGAGCGAAAGATAGAGGAAGACGAGTTGGTGCACTCGTGTTGTATCTGTTTGTTGATGGTCACTGCATGCAAAGCTTCCTGTTTACAAGCACGATTGTGTCTGCGTCTGTGAACGCATGACTGCACGCACATCTGCACAAAGTGTGCACGTGTGCGTCTGCGTTGGAGTGCGCAAACCTGATTTAATGCAACATGGCATCCCCAACACCAGTGGCGCTCTATCTATCTTCCTTTTTTGGCAAGGACTTCCTGCTCTCCCATGCGGTTACGCCGTCACATGACATTTATGAGCCCCGGCCCATGTTACCCAGACAACTGAGACAGCTCCAGCGCCATGACAACAAAACGCCAAATACTGTCACGGCCAAATGTGAGTGGCCCGCTGCCAACATGGCGGGGTTGAAATTGTCCGGGAGAGAGAGAGCGAAGCAGCGTTTGTCGAAAAATGGAAAAAAAGCCTGTTTCATTTGATAAGAAGAGAGAGCACATGAAGTGAGACGATACAGAGGGAGCACAAGCGGAAGTGTAAGAGAAAGTAGTTCTCTCCGTCCCGGTCGATACTGCTGTCTTCATTTGTAAGGCGGCGTTAAGAGCACTAATTCCTGACCTGTTTCTTACATCTGAGAAGAGAGAGCTGTGTCAGGTGCTAATCCATAAGTCTGCTGCTAAGTGGTTCATCAGCGAGTGCCTGGGATCGAATGTCACCAATTAAGATGCCTAAATGCCTGGCTAATTGTACTCAAAGTGTAGTGTTCTGTCTCACACGTGATTAGAGACTGAACACACAGACACAGACACACACACACACACACGCAGACACCTAGCTAATCATAGGCATTACAACTGCTAAGCTTGACAACATGAAAGCAGCTGTAAGTGTGGGAGAGAACACAGGGTTTGATTGGCAAAACAATTTAGCCACGTAGTCTCCTCATTAGCAATTACGATCAAACACATTCCAGCTCCGTCGGCCGATAACACCGATGAAAGTTCTTAATGCTCATTTAAATCGTTTGGTTTTCTGAGCAGGGAAATTAAAAGAAAAAAATACAATCAAAACCAAACGCAATACGATTGAGTGTTCGGAAGGTTTTTTAATGGGACCAAATTCAGATATTTCAACAGCTTCATTCTCCAGCAAATATGTTTTATATTAAAACTAATCATATTGATGTTTCTCAGTTTAAAAAAAAAAAGCATCCCATCACCGATCAGCGAACAGTTTCCTCTGCACCAAATCTAACGCCTATAGGTGCAGGAGGAGACGTCTGGTGAAGAATGGGAACAGATAGCATCTGCTCCGGGCCTCTCCCTGCTCTGGCCCACAGGTCTGAGGAGCACAGCGAATTGTGTCTGAAAGGGGGATGATACCCATCGGAATGTTAATGGTGCTGAATATTTCAGAGGTGGGATCATTGCATGGCAGAGGGAGGGCGGGAGGGCGTGCGGGGGGGGTGTGCGGGAGGGCGTGCGGGCGGGTTTTCCCGAAAGCGTTTAGTGGTCGAAGTTCCTCTCTGTTATTGTAAACCCCAAGTCAGAGACGATTCCGATGCACAGCTAACAAGGTCCAGTTGCTGTGGAGGAGACGACTGTCTCTCCCCCCCCCCCCTCGTCTCTTGTAACACACTGAAAAAATTTAAACTTCAGAAATATACTTTATGTCATTAAGCTTTGAAATATTGGAGCAATAAACAATAAGAGAAAGACAACAGAAAAACATGTGAGCCAAAATATCATTTTTTTTATCGTCTGAATTTGAATTTGTCGGATGCATAAATTTAAGGATGTGCAGCTTGTTCTTGTGAAAGAAGCAGCCTTCAGACTGAGCTCCATTCAGAAAGCAATAAACGCAGGTAACTCATATTCCTTGTGGCTCTTTTACAGTATTTGTCATGATGAAATATCAACCAGCATTACACATATGGTAAATCCAGTTACCGGGGCTATATGACATAAGGACTTCTTAAGGCTTTTTTAAGCAAGACACAAAAAATCATGGGAGCCATAAAATAACAAACTTAAAAAAAAACAAGGGGATTGCCCCAACAGTCCTTATAAACATCTGGCAACCACTAAGCTACCTTTATTCCAGCCAAAATGACTGGTTGTGTTAGCCTTGAGAGAGAAAGAGGAGGGATGTGCTCTCTTTGCTTACCAAAGTGAGTTCTTTGAGAGAGAGAGAGAGAGAGAGAGAGAGAGAGAGAGAGAGAAAAGAAGAAGCAGGAGAAAAGGGGACGGGGGTCTAAAATTAAGAAAATGATTGCGTGCTCCCAGATGTGTGCGGGGAAGATGACCCGGGAAAGTCAAAGTTGTCCCCCATCAATCATTGCCATATGCTTCTAGAGAAATGGATCCTACAGGACACTTCTTATTCCTTTTTTCTGATTAGTTCATTTCAGAGATGAAGAAGTGGAAGGGGGGGGGGGGAAATGGATGGTGGGAGCGCTCTGAAAATGGACGGCCCCGGTGTAACCCAAGAACAGAGAGGGTTCAATGTCAAAATTAAGGCCTGTTATTTAAGACTTCAGGGATTGCTTTTTTTTTTCTCTCTTTTTTTTTGTCGATCTCTTACTCACTCACTCACTTTTTTTTTTTTTTTTTTACCCCCCCACCTGCGCTCCATCCTTTCTCTTCAGGGGTTCGGTGTCAGGGAGCGATAGAGCGAAGGCAATGTGTTCTTAACTCTGATCAAAGCCGGGAGAGGGGAAAGCTTTTCTAATGACTGGCATTCACTCTCCTTACTTGATCCATCTCTCCTCTTTCCCCCTCTCCTGTCTTCCGTCGCTCCCCTCTCGCTCCCTCTCTCTCCCTCTCTCTCTCTCAGGGCATCGGTAATTATCGGCGAGGTCTTAGTGACTGCAAATGAAATTACCATTTAAGAGAGAGGGAGAAAGAGACATCCCCTTTGCCATAGGAGAGGGCTTAAGTGAGGCGGCTCGGGTTTCAGCTATTGATTTTTAAACTGCTACATCAGAGGGTGTAATGCTTTCATAATTTCAAATAAACTGTCTGGTTACGAAGTACTAATGAGAGAAAAAGTGAGAGCGGGACGAACAAAGTAAAAGAACGATGGGGGGTGAATTTTAAGTGCTGACGGGCGAATGGGGAAAATTAAAGTAATGCATCGGTGAGACAGGATGTGTCGATAATCCGGCAGCAACTGGTTGTTTTTTGAGAAATGCATGATACATTTTTTTGTTATAATCAATTAATGATATATTCATTGTTCCACTTGGATCCATAACTTCCAAAAGTACCAACAGGTAATCAAAGAAATGTGGATCGTTTCCAGATTTCATCATCCCCCACAAACGCCGACATTCGGCTGGAAAAATATATTTCTCCACAAGTATCCAATTCCCAGTTCCCTTTCTTTGAAAAAAAAAACAGAACAGTGAGTGTGTTAGGTCGGCCCTCTTTCTCAGACACACGTTCAAGAGAAATCTCAAATGTGTGATACCTAAAATAATATTTTAGTCTACGTGTAATTGGAAGAAAGTTTTAAGAAAAGTTTGTTATTAACTGATAGAATACAGGAAGATCATACAAGATGACGGAGAAAGAAAGAAAGGTGGATTTCTGGATGACACTGCATAAACCCAAATCTCCTCTTCTCTCCACCTCTTTCTCTCTCTTTCTGTTTTCTTCTCTCTTTCTCTCCCTCTATCTCTCTCTCACCACAGACCGCAGGCCGTTGGAGGCAGCTTAGAAATCTCTTACATCTGGAAGAGCCATAATTCATGGGATTTGGCCTGACAGCCATGACAGGCATTGGGGCGGCCAGCAACAACTGTCTCCTGTGTTAGCAGAGTGTGTGTATGTGTGTGTGTGTGTGTGTGTGTGTGTGTGTGTGTGTGTGTGTGTGTGTGTGTGTGTGTGTGTGTGTGTGTGTGTGTGTGTGTGCGTGCATGCATAACTTCATTTACCTGTGTGTGAGAGAGAGAGACAGAAAGTGAGAGACAAAGAGCGACAACATACAGGACAGTGTGTGTCACTTCTTGCAACTTTTTATTTATATACAGGAAACTTGTGCAGATTAAACCCCCCCGAACAAGGTTTGCTCAACTCTCTTTATTCGTGGAACTAAGTTTGGACCTGAGTCAGGGCCTGTGTGTTCGTTCACTACACACACACACACAGACACACACACAGTACAGTGGGTGTGTGTGTGTGTTCGTTCACTACACACACATACACACCCACAGTACAGTGGCAGAAAGTAATCGAGAACATTTACAAGAGTTCTACACTTTTAGTGCCGCGCCACTTGATCCTTCGAACCCCACTGCGTACATTTGATTGCAGATTTGTATTTTCATGCAAAACACGTGCAACAAATTAAAAATGATGTTTCGTTATAATTCTAAAACTCTTCCACTGTTTGTTAAGTAATTCAAACTGACTTGATACATTCAAATGCTGGTTTCAATAAAACATAATTAATCGAAATCCAGTTACATATTTACCAAAGGCATACAATTTAGAATATTACATATTTAAAAAAAAAAATTACAATAGCATAGAATAAAATACTATTCTGTAAAATGGTTAATTCTAGAATTATTTTTATAAGCAAATGTGACAAATTTGAATGCAGAAATGTACCTGTTACACACACAAATGCTCCGAGGCATTGCAAAAATTACTCTGGTACAAATTCTGGATATTTATTTTATAATATTTAATATTAACCACTATTCAATTGACATGACTAACGTGGCAGTGGAGACAATTTAGCGGGAGGACAAATACACAAATGTTTTTCTTGGGACATATCTCTTTTACACATATACTTCCATATCCATGCACGAGTGTTTCGACAGGTTTCTTCACACATTTGCACAAACCGCCGTGCAGCAGATGAAGCAGTGGCGTCCGTGTGTTTCATGGCGTGCCAGAGGCTCCGTGTGTCGGCCCTAAATATTACACACAGACAGTAGCTATCGCTTCCAAGCCTAAAATCCCACATTCCACATTCCTGATTCCAGTGGCTCGCCTGCTAAGCTGGGCACCACATGAAGAGCCATTGTTAGAGAGAGACGGGTCATGTATCTCCCTCTGTCCGTCCGTCTATCTGTCTGTCTGTCTCTATCCCTCCTTCTCTCTCTCCGTTTGTCCCTCCGCCCATATTTATCTTATTCTCGTAGCCTCCATCTGTGACTATATCCCGTTTCTCTCTCCGCTGCTTCATCTTCTCCTCTCTCTCGTTCCCTCTCTCCTCCGCTTGCGCTCTGTCGCCCACTCTCCCACTCATTTTTCCTGCCGTCTTGCATTTGTTTATTTCTTCCCACACCTCGCTCTGCCCGGCGTCTCCCACCGATGCCGTTAGTCTGTGGCCCTCCTTCTCTTTCACAAGACTTCTACTTGGCTTTTTCCTTTGTCTCTCTCTCTTTAACTCTCTCTCTCTCCCTCCATGTATCCTGCCGTCTGTCTGTCCGTCTCCCTCTCCCTCTGTGTCTCCAGATATTCATGTAGAGATTTTCTCACATGTGAGATATAGATTTATGACCACAGCCAGATCCCCGTGGCCACAAAATTTGATACCATCCACTAAGCCACATTGTTTTTTTGTGTGTTTGGGCTCGTCTGTTGTGTGCGACTGTGGGTAAGTATGTATGTGTGTGTCTGTGTGTGTGTGTCTGTGTGTGTGTGTGTGTGTGTGTGTGTTCATGCATTACAAGGTGGAGGCGGCTGACTTTTAAAGGGTTAGCTTGGGTACGGTGGGTGCAGAAGAGGAATTTACAGTTTATTGAAGCACAGCAGCCAGGTGTGTGCGTGTGTTTGTGTGTGTGCGCGCGTGTGTGTGTGCGTTAGAGAGAGCGAGAGAGGGAGAGAGAGAGAGAGAGAGAGAGAGAGTGCCTGTGGGTGCCAGGTGACCAGGCTAACCTCTTGGCTGGTGTTTTGGATTTAGCCTTTGGATAGTGGTGAAAAATAAAAATGGAATGCTTTTTCAATTACAGATCAGAAAGAGAGTGAACAAAGGCGGGAGTAAAAGAACAAAAAAAGATGAGTTATTGGGATCTAACATATCGAGGCTTTCTCCGAGGGGCACATTCTTAAAAATCAGAGCGCATTAATTCTGACATTCACAACAGTTTTTGCACTTGAGCATTTGGAAAGCCTGGTCCGGGTTTCGTAACGCCGGTGGGAAAAATGTGAAAAATGTGAAAACAAAACACTGCTTTTTGTTTTTTCTTATCTTGCACCTTGTCTCCCAATGTGTCCAACAACATGTTCTTACCGTGCGTTTTGACAACACACAATTAAGCTGCATCACAGTTGAGTCCAGGCACTGGCAAACTCGTGCAGAAATAGAACATGGATAAAACAGAATGTGAAGACGCACACCTGTGGAACACCTTCGCATGTTTTTCCTCTTATTAATTCTGACAATCCTCTGTCTAAAGGTAGTCGTCGTCTGCCTCTATGCATATTTTATTGGTCGTAGGTGGTATTTGTTGTGTGTTTACGTCTGTTTGTTCTTTGCCACCGTTCCGTCAAACCCCTTCCACAAGTTGTCATGGGTGGAGCGTTTAAAATGGCATTGTCGAGCGCCGAGAATTGTAATATTGTTGTTTGTCTGTGTGATGTGAAATGGCACTCTCCGTTTGATGTTTGGCGAGGAAGGAAATACACAAAATAAAAGCCTTTTTTGCGAGATGGTGTGTTTTGTTTTTATCGTTGCTCGTGTGTTTGAGCGTGCGCGTGCACGTGTGTTCCTCAAACTGTTTATCTGTCAGTCAAACGCGCGCACGTTGTTTGCGCTGGTGCGTGTGTCTGTGTGCGCTCAGGTATTCTCTCTCTATGTGTGTGTGTGTGTGTGTCCACATTCACATCTAAAAGCCATATCTGGCTTCAGATCAAATAGCGTATGAAGGAGGAGGAATGACAGAGAGGGAAAGTGATAGCTCTTTATTGTTACCCATCCACTCTCAAACCCAAATAAAAGACCAGGAAACACGTGGAATATGTAAGTGTGTTTTAGGGTGGAAAGGAAATGACATGAAACGCTTACGTGTGTAGGGAGGCTCTGAACATGACATTGGCTTTGTATCGGAGGGGAAAATGTCTCGCCCCCCCAAAAGAAGAAAGAGGGTAAATTGGATGGGAGGAGGAGAGACGGCAGGGGCACGGAATGAAACAGCAACGTGCACTTTATTGTTTGTTTGTGCATGTCAACGTACATTGATGTAGTTTTTGACTAAATACAAAAAATTTTTTTCTCTTTCTGTTGCGAACTTTTGCTGTGTGGTAAAACTTGTGAGTTGATTTTTGTCATGACGACTGCATATTGTTATGTTGATTCTTGATTTGTTAAATGAAATTACTGCATTGATAAGTAATGTACCAAAACAATATTTATTGGAGAAAATATACCTATTATAATGTATATTTTCCCTATTTCTTTTCCCTATAACTTTTGTCTTCTGTAATCCTCCTTTTTTATAAAAATGTACCCTGAGATTTAATCATTGACTGTGCATACTCTTTTCTACTCTACTTCCTTTTCCTCTTCCAATCCCCGTCTCCTTTCTTTTTCGTACTCCTCCTAAATGTGAACAACCGCTTCCTATATGACACAGACGTGTAAATAATAAAGTTTCTCTATCTTCTCCCTGACCTCCTCTTGTGTGGTTGTTTCACACAGACGTGCACCCACCGAGTGACTCATTCCTCCACACAAACGCACATCCTCCACATTCCTCCCCCTCCTCGCAGGCCGCGCCCCCTCATCTCACTCTCCCTCCTCACCAGGAAATTAACCTTGACATATCCGACACATAATTCCCTCTAACAAAAATGTGTGTGTAAATATATATAAACAAAGATGTCATATATTCACAGAGGGAGCTGTCAATAGGAGGGCCTGCATATCAAAGCCGGGGGGGGGGACTCGGCCGAGGGAAGGGATTTCTTTCCCCCTATATCTCCCCCGTCTCGACATCTTCCGAGGATCAAGTTCCCTGTGACGAAACGTTACTTTGCGTGGAGCACTGTTGTTGCATTCAATAGAAACCCGCAGCACGGATAACTGAACACTCAAAGACAGATTAAGAATTAGAATCGCTGTAACGGCCAAAGTGAAGGAACAGAGGAGCAGTGTCTGTGCAGCGAGAGACACACACACTGACAACTAATACAAAAAAAAAAAGACATTGTGACACATTTCAAGGACAACAGGTCCAAATGATGAAGTATGCAAAAGGAGTGCAACACATAATTTGGACAGTGAGCGGTTCTTAAATTATGTATCTATTCGTGGCAGCAGGCTGGTCACAGGATATTTTTACTATGCACTTATGTATGTCCTTTATGTGGAGCATCAGTCAATCCAGAAATACACTGCACCATGTTCCCTTCCAGCTGTGCCATATAGCCACATTCCAACCTGCTGTAATGCTAAACTTGCCGGCACATTGTCGCTGCAATATTCTTATATCAGAAACTGTTTGCACAACGGTGGGTGCTGTATATCTGCAGGGGATTTTACTGTCGTGAAACAGTGCATGTGTGTGTGTGTGTGTGTGCGTGTGTGTGTGTGTGTGTGTGTGTGTGTGTGTGTGTGGCCATGTGTGCATTACTCCATCCACATTTGTGATCTTTGCAAATGTGAATGCACGCTCGCATGCTCCCATCATAATGGAATGACAGCCATGCGGACCCAAAAATGGCTACTTTTATTATTTGGACACTGGGGTGATACAGGCTAAAATGAGGCAGGATAAATACAGAGGAGAAGAGGGGGGGGGGTTATAGGAGAGGTTGAGGGACGCGTGTATGGAGGTACAGCGATGGTATAATACCATCATGGAACGCCATCGCTCCCTGTATGACCGGCCTCATTTTAGGGCAATGGAACTCCAGAGGAGAAGGCGCCAATGGCACATTATTCAGCCGTGGAAAATCACCCTCATGTTTTTATTCATGCCGGCGCCACAAACAACAACAGAATTTGATTTCCACTGTAAATATTCCCAGCCAATACAGAGATGGAATGACTTATTAGAGAAAATGTGTGCATTAGAGAAATACAATGCTGGATGGATGGATAAATGGACAGATAGATTATATACTGTTACATTAGTATAAAACATGACGATTTGCCTGAGGACCATTGAGACCGGATCCGTTTCTAAGACATGTGACAGATGAAAGACATCGTGATTGGCTGATACACTTGCAGGGAAAGGCGAATGCATGATGTTTGGGACTTTACAGCAGAGTTTCATCCTACTTTTCATGAGGTTTAGAGAAAAAGAAGAAAAAAAGAAGCTGAGAAATTTAAGTTTTCGGGCAATACACTCAGCTTTTTGGAAAACCCTCCGGTTTGGGTGTTCATTTTCAAACACTGCTTTTGTTTTATACGGCATTTCTGTTAGAGGCCTTAGGTCTTGATGGGTTAAACAAATCAATTTTCCTGTGATGTCACTGCAGTCGGGAAAATTGTATGTTAAGAATCCAACCTGATGAAACACCTCTGATCATGTCCCAGCGTAAAGGCATTTCCATAACCCCTCTCCCTGCTCTAATCACCACCCCTTCCTGCTGGGCCTATGTCACATCCTGCCGAGCCCGACGCCAGTAACAAGGGATGAGGTGCATGTACCTCCCGCAGATTACACCGCTGATCTCTCTGCGGCGACAGAGGCACCTCCATGTTGACACCCGGATCTCTGTGTGACTTAAGGTTCTTAACGCGATAGCGAGATAGAGGGACTGGCAGATGGCGATCAGCAGCAGCACCAGGAGACAGATGATATAAAAAAGCTAATTAAATAGGGAGGAATCGGATCCAATGGGGGTATGGGCTATAAGAAAAGAGAAAACATGTAATTAATAGCATAGAATTATATAGTTTTTGACAACCTGCAACTCAAAAATTTAATAAATTTCAAGTAATTTTTTCTCTGGGACTAGTTTGAGCCAAAGCAGCACCCACTCTAAAGACTGAAGTTAGGAAACCTGTGTTGATTCTACCTGGTTTATCTACAATGGAGATTTCATAGTCCTTCATAAAATGAAATTATATTTATTTAAATTGATTTAACTGGAGATAAATACCTTCAGACTAAAAGGGAATTATAAAGTTGATATGTGGAATTCAGTCTATTAAAATGGAGTGACATGCCAAAGTGCCATATGTGTAATACAGTATATTGAAAAACATCTCTCAGATGCAAACACATTCCTTTTTTATAATCAATGTCTACATAACCAGCCAGCGTTACCTCACAATGCTTGAAAAGTACTGAATCAATCCACCGTGCCACAGAGATCTAGGCCAGAGCACGTGTATAGAATCCATCTGTGTGTGTTCCACCACAGAGAAATACAGCAATTTCAAAAGAGGCGACCCTTTTCGACCTTTAACGCGCTCTTTAACATTTTACCAGACTTGCCGGCAGGTTTTGCTACTTACAACAACACCAGCAACCTAATGGCTCCTCTCTAGCGAGATGCGGCTCAGGGACTTTGCCGCGTAGGACACGTCACAGCAGTGCAAGTCCTGTCGCAGAAGTATATATCTTCAGAGTCGTTGTGTCTCTGAAAAGGTAAAGAAACTACATCGTCTTGGAATTTCTCTATTCAGCCGGGCTGCTATTGAACTTCCCGACCACCCATCCTTGTTTCTCTACGCATTCTTACCAGATCAATTAATACTGCTCAGAAGAGGCCAAAGTCCCTTGTCTACAATGTGTATTGAGGTGCCACTTGAGGGTAATCAATGGTGAGATCTTGCCAGAATCTGAAAGGTGACCTTGAGATGTGTGCACTGTGGGCTGAAGCTCGTGAAATATTGCTCTTGCATCAACTGAATAACTATGTAAGCACCGAAGTTCTTTAGCGTTCCCATTAATGCGACTTCAGAAAGGTATAAAAGCAATATCAATAGAGGACTCAAAATTACAGGAAAGAGTATTGGACTGTAATGTCTTCGGCACAGGCCATGCACCCGTGTGTGTAGGATGCTTTGAAGAACGCAGCAAAATGTGACGGCCTTTTTGTATCAGAAATACCGGGGCGATTTGATTTGTAAAGGAAAAAATGTATCGTCACTATATGTTTGAATACAAGTGCAGGCATACAGCTGCGGAAGAGAAGAAGTTTCGCTTTACCTATCAATCTAGCTGTAGCTTTTTCATTTCCTCTGCTGTAGGCCTGTGTGTATATTTCAACCACAAGATGTATTTTTTTTTGTTTTCCTTTCCTTATTTTTACGTTAGAATCCGACACCTAGGCCGAATAATCTCAAATAAATCTAAAATATAACTTCTGCTCTACACCGCTGCCTATATGATATTGTGAAATAAAATATTGACTTCATAAACACAACAGTAGTAAAAATAAACCATGCACCGGGCCCTGTGTTGTGCTTCGCTGCGAGCGTCTCTCCTTTAACAAAAAAAAAAAAAAAAGGTTGAGTGTGCGAGAAATGTGGAATTCACTGAAAAAAAAAAGGAAAAAGACAAAGAATTCCCAGCATGTTGCAGAATACCAATATCCTTAAGCAGGTGGGTTTTTTGATGTATAGACTACTCTCAGTGAATTGTACAGATGAGACACTTAAGGCAAGACAATAGTGTTATAGATTGTGGCAAGAGTTAAATCAATAGACCTTCTGAGGAGTAACAAGACACCCAGTAGCAAGTGCTACGACTACACACACAGAGGAGGGGCTGGGAAACAAATGAGGACTGGCAGACAGGGGCCGAGACCTCAGTGTCACCGACTAGCCATTAGATGTTGGTGTGGGTGGGTGGGTGTGTGTCTGTGCGCGTGCATCCCAGGTCACCTCGGAACATGTGTTATGGCTGTGCGTCGGTGTTTGTGGGAATGTGTTTGTGAGGCATAAGCAAGAGCAGATACCTGTGTTTCAGTTGTACTTTTATCTCTGCTTCTTGGCCCCGTAATCTCCCACTGGGCATCAAAGCAGAGCCTCATCACGAGCTCTACCACACCCCTATATATCCCTGATCCCTGAGTGTGAGTGTGTGTGTGTGTGTGTGTGTGTGTGTCTGTGTGGAAATAGAGTGAGAGTCTACAAGAATACAAGACAAGGAAAGGAGAGGTAGGAAGAACCAATTCAAGAGAGAGACAGGGAAACAGGAATAGTGAGTGTGTGTGTGTGTGTGTGTATGACTTTGAATGAGTCCCTCCTCTCTTCCACAGGCAAGAGGGCTTTGCATGGAGCTTTGGACCGTCACCCAGCCATGGCTGTCATCCAAGCCCAGCCAGCAAGCACCTCTCCAGGGCAGCTTCCTCTAACCCCCCCTGGGTTTTACTTCCTCTTACTCCACCGACGCTGTCTCTTCCACCTCTGATCCAGGATCAGCAGTTCCCGGGGCCCTGATAGGTGTCAAGGTCCATTAACCTGGAGCAGGTCTTATCATATTCATCAGGAAGATCAGAGATCAGATTTATCTCTGTTTTTATCAGATTTGAGGCTTCAGAAGGCTGCCAGAGATGTCATGGCTGTATGGTAATGGCACGGAGGCCGGTGACAGACAGCCCAGAGTAACAGGGAGCACTCTCGGAACAGCCGTGGATCCACACAGTGGTGGGCCCACACACCGTAGAAGTAACAGCCCCCCATACACACACACACCCAAGTTGAATTTTTTTTGATCTGTCAGCAGTTGCTTGCATGTTTTTGATGGGGCTGTCAGGTTTGTTTAGCTTATGAAACAGGAGAATCTCACCCACCGACCTTTCCATAGAGCTAAATCTACTAAATCGAATCTAGTGTAAAAACAGTTTTAGCCTATATGAGTCCACCTGGTGAGGCAGAGAGGAAGAGAGTTTATTTTTGGATGTAAGTAAAAGTTCAAATAAAGTTTTTTTTTCTTAGTGTGCAGCAGAGCAAAATATTAGGGTCCATTTATGGGATAAATCTGGGGAAAATAAATGTTCAGTTCTATTTTTCCATAATCAAGTACACAAATCATAAAGGAGAGGATGTGTGATTGGAGATCATGCAAAAGCAGCTACAACTAAATATCAAATATACGATAAAGTTAAATATGATGTAAATATCTGGTTCTTTCGGCACATCGATCTACATCTTCTGAATACACATTTCCTTCGATTGACATTTGGCATTTCACATCTCCGCTGAATTCCACCAAATGTCAAACATTTTGATA
This sequence comes from Limanda limanda, assembly GCF_963576545.1. NCBI lineage: Eukaryota > Metazoa > Chordata > Actinopteri > Pleuronectiformes > Pleuronectidae > Limanda > Limanda limanda. Next base: position 13,047,569 of record NC_083655.1, read on the forward strand.
GCACCCGTTCCGAGGCTAGCCACTTATTTTAATTCAGTTAGCAATACCTCCCACATGACCCCCTGACCCCCCAGCTGCTCTCCCGTGCACTCGGGTCGCTAATGAATTATTGCTGACTCATCATGGTCAGTAGTGACTATTCAACCTGACACTTTGGGCTCCAGACACATGGCAATGATGCTCAAATAGACATTTGGTCCAACACTCTTTCAGCTGAACTGGTGGGGGAGGCTGCAGCTACTGAGCTCAGGTTTGTAAAATGAAAAAAAAAAAAAAAATGAAAATGCCAAAACAAGAATCAGAGTTTTAAAGTTTAGATATGGTAATCTGTATTTTGTCATTCTGAATGAATGCAGTGAATATTTGGTGAGTAAATATGTAAACATCACACAGGAGTATGTTGTTTTGTCAGACAGGGACGCAGAAGCCATCAAATGAAATGTGTATAGAACAATTTGTGTTTTTTGGTGAAAATAAAGAATATTTTGGGACACACACATATGTAAATAGATGCATAAATACTCACACAAACTATCACTAGAAATAGATGCATACAAATATAAATTAATATGTATTAATATACATATGTGTACATATACAGATATACACATTATGTGTGTATCTATATATACCTACACTCAGACATTGGTTCAAAAGTCTAAGACCACTTTCACAGTCGCACGCACGCACACACACACACACACACACACACACACACACGTCTCCTGCAATCTACCCCTCATCAACATCCTTCTTAGAAAATCACTGTGGCTCTGAAAAGTCATTTCAGCCACAGTAGCAGCAGGCCCTTAAAGATTCATATTCCTATTTACTGTCTGCCTCTGCTGTCACACACACACAAACACACACACACACACACACACAAACACACACACACACACACACACACACACACACAAACACACACACACACAAAGCTACAGACGCGGCCATACGCCTGCACACACCAAGAAGCCAACTAAGCCAGCAGGGTTAGGTTCATGAATAAAGGAGGGAATTAGAGCAGACCTGGAGAAGTCAGATAGACAGATAGAGAGAGGTGGAGGAACAGAAGAGAGAGAGCCATTAAATTGTATAAAAAAGCATCGGAAGGGAAATTAGAGGAAGAAAGGAAGAAGGAGGAAGAGAGAAGACAGAACTGAGAGAGGAGGATACAGAGGAGAGGAAGATAAGAACATAAATAGAAAGAGGAGGACATGTATACAGAGGGAGAGACTGAGAGGGAGTGAGGGGTGACCAGGAGCTTTACTCCTAATTTAAATTGCTTGTGTCAAGTCGGCACTGCATGCAGAGATAGCACTGAATGTCCATTTGTGCACGGGTGCATTTTGAGAAAAGAGCTCCATCACTGCGTTAGTGAACAGCATGTTGAGTTTTGTTCATCGGTCTAATCTGGAAAACCTCTACATACCTCTTACTCCACTGGCTCAAGCTATTTTATTACCAATATGTTTTTAAAAGAACGCAGCCCATAAATGAATAACGGTCACTGATATGAAGCTGCCGTCTACATTACTGGAATCGTAAATATCATTGCGCCATAAAATGACGTTATGTACAGAGGGAGATATGTATTAATATATACGCAAGAAAATAATCACAAAAACAATGACACATGATGAAAAGAGAAAAACTGCAACAATAGGGACAATAAACATCCCTCAATCACCAGAAGGGCTGCAATCATCCCAGTATGTTACATTAGCCAGATACTGCACACCGATTTCAGAATGTGTGTGCAGGCTACACATTCTTATGTGTGTGTTTATCAGTGTGTGTCATAAGGGAGAGGCAAGAGGCCGTTACCCTGCACCCAGATAATAACCTGGTTTTATAATGTTGCATATCTATATTCAGGCCAATTCCCCCTGGGGGGGAAACCAGAATAATAATGCTGACCATTTTACCCCTCCTAGCAGGCAGCCATTTTCTGCCCTGACTCTCAGCATGGACCTCTCCTCATTCCCAAGGTAGCACGTAATGGATGCCGCAATGAGATGGAGTGACATTGTGGTGTCTGAAATGCGAAAAAAACCTATTTGTGGACCTGCCCTCCCTCGGCGGGGTGGCTGGTGGGAGATGGTTATGCCTAATCCCCTTAGCAATTCCATATGTTGTCATTTCTGATGATTGTCTGTATTTATGATAAATTGGCAAATTTTGAAAACAGGTGCAGAATGGAGGTGAAAAATGGATATCTCCCTGTCCAAAACATATATAATCCTGCAAGTGTCCTGAGAACCTGTGGCCGTATGCTGTGTGATATCTGAATATCTCATTTGTGTGGAGTTCGCTACACCTCAGAAAGTGTTTTATTAGAATAAAAATGGAAAACCCTGCTGGATTGTGGCTATGAAATTTGCACACATGCACGCTCTTATTATCAGGAGTAAGTTTAAATCAATCATAAAGGTATAAAAAAAAAAAGAGAAGGCTACAAGTTCAAGACAGAACTGGGGAGCAGAGAGGCTCATATTACAAGATTTCATCATCGGCATACAGTGCAAACACGGTTTGTAAGTTGAGGAGTGGATGAGGTCTGGAATCAGGTGGGACTGGATTCACTTCAAACTATCCTGGTGAAACACCGTCCCTCTGACCGGTCAATTTCAATAAAACTACAGACAAAGAAAGGTTAGGCTGTATAGATTTCCCATCGTAGTCACGCACACAGAACTGCACTGTGAGCCGTGCCGTCTGCCTCACTTCTGAACTCTAAATGCTACTCACTCATACTCTCCATCCTATCCCTTACCTCTTCAATAATTCACACACGGTAGCTTTCTCTGGCCTTTCCAAACCTTTGAAATGTAACCGTGTAACAACCCACAAACACAGCAGCCTTGTTATCCCACTGACGACACGTGTTTGCTCGGGCCCGTTGCTTGTTGAGCAGCGCAAGGAAAGGAAAAGGGAGGACCTCAACTCTGCAAAGATTATCGATCATTATTGACTGGGGATGCATTTAAAAAACATGCATTTCAAATATGTCTTTATGCGACCCCTTTATTTGATTTTGCTATTGAGTTTTGTGCGGCTGGCGGGTCAAAAACCTGAGACGCACTTGAATAATGGCTGTGAACTTTTTCCACAGATTGAACGGAGTCACGAGAGAAATAAAAAAGCTTGAAATGATGGTTGATGACCATGTCGGGGCGATCAGCTCAAATTGACTTAGTTTTGATTAGTCGTCACTGCAATCGGGGAAAAAGGGTAAAAACTAAATACTATGTATGTATATAAAAACATATATATATATATATTCCTGGAAGATTCCCCAGGTAAAAAGTTTGAAAACTTATTGGCAGCAACGCGGAGTGGAGTCTACAGCAGTTTTGTTGAGTGTAATAAATCAGTCCACCAGGGCTTGTGAGATGGAGGACAGTTGGAGAGTGCAGTATAGGCAGTCAGAGAGAACAGCTCTGTCCAAGACAATCATATGATGTATCATTCATACTGTCAGTATGGTGTCTCTCCTCCTCCCCTCCTTCCCTGCTCGGTCTCTACGTCTCAGTCTGTCTTTCTCGCCCCGGACTCATCCAGTCTCCTGTGGAGGCTATGATTCAAGCCGGGCTCTCTCCATCACACACGGCTCCCCGGCTGCTCGGGGATTACACATTTCAATGATACATTCGCACACGGTGCCATTCAAATGGGCCCTTGTGCCGTGCCTCCCCTGCTACAACCGCACCACAAACACATTTATTTGCAAAAGAAAATCATAAAAAAAGCAACAATTTTAGTTCTTGCTGTTAATTAACCCTTAAATGTGGGTTTGGGGGAGCTTACTTATTTTACTTACACTTTTTCCAGAGACATCAAGGACAAAGCAGCATGCGGTTTTCATCTGTGCAACTAGTTTAGGGATATGTCTATTAATTTGCAGCCTCATTTTATTCATCTTGGACGGTGCGAGGTGGTTTAAAGGGAGCGAGTGCCGCCTCCGAATCTTTTGACCTCTGCGATTTGCTAATGAATGCTGGGAGCAATCACAGTTTCCCAGAAAATGGACAAAAATGATCCCTCATCTGTGAACCTAATCACTTACTGCCATTACTCTGTGTGTGTGTGTGTGTGTGACTGCCTGATTACCATCCCTGAATGAAAGAGTTGTTTGGAATGATCCCGGGGAGGCAGGGTGGGGGGTGGTCGCTCTTCGATGTAAAGAAGCACAGATGAGGTGGGATACAAAAGTTTGAACTAGATATTTTATGTTAGCTGGAAAAAGGGGAAGAGACAGAGAGGGGATATGACCAAAAGGAAAATAAAGATAGAGACAATCATGGATTCAAAAGGACAGGTGACCACTGAAATATGTGAAACTAGAATGGCGCACCTCCCTGAACTTTAGCTGCACTAAAGTTCACAAAGTCAGAGATGTCAGTTCCCTAAATGGATTTGTTTCATCATGATCCCTGAAAACAAGAAAACAAGAAAAATGTTCAAAAACACTAAACTTGCAGCGTTACAAAAAAAAACTCCTGGATCTAAATCCACAACGGATTAAATTCTTTCCTGACGTTTTCCACTGCCTTCCATCAAGTTTTGTAGAAATCCGCTAAGTTGTTTTTGTGTTATCTTGCTTACAAACAAACAAACAAACAAACAAACGGACAGTGGTAAAAGCATAACCTCCTTGACGGTGGTAACTACGAGCAACCTCCAACCCCCCCGCTGCTGCAGCTTCACGTGCACTGAGCTGAGTTTATCATTTCAAAAAAGAAGCTACAAGGATGTACTTCTTCTTCCCTTAGAGCACTTTGTTTCACAACACGTTGTGAGCGTGTTAGAGAACAGAGTTTGGTGCCTGCTCCTCAGATCCGATCTGTGCCCACACCTTCACCTCAAAGAACCAGTCAGGACCCAAAGGACCCCTTGTAAGAGCAAACACCCAGTTTACACACTGTTGCCTGTTTTATCTGCGTTGTGTGTGTAATCTTTGTTCCTTTCATTGCTCCGCTCCCACATTCTTTTCGCTCTTAATAAAGTGCGCCGAGAGTTTGTGTCAAATGCACTACAAAGAGAAGCAAACTGTGTGTGTGCAGGTGAGTGTGTGTGTGTGTGCAGGTAGTGTGTGCATAGTGGGGAAATGTCGCAAAAAATGACACAGAGACACAGACGGAAGCAAAGCAAAGGTCATGCACGGCATTGTGGGATATCAGGGAGTCCCTTCGAAATCACATTTCCAAGGACCGAATCTGATCAGCGCCTCAGACACGGACGCAGGGTTGGAAAACGACGAGGACGAGAGGGAGGGAGGAAGGAAGCGGAAGAGGAAGAGGAAGTGGCTGAGAAGGAGGCGGAGGTATCTGAATGCGAAAAAATTCCATTTACTTATCCGCCGCTCATCTCAAGCTCTAATGGCCGAGAACAAAGAGAAATCCCACAATGACCGTCTCCTGCGTCAAACTCTGCCATCGCTTTTATGTGAAATGAACAGATGAAATGACAACCCCCCCCCCCTTTCTCTCATTCTCCCTGTTGTTCACCTGCTCCTTTGCTCTTTAATGGCGCGGCTCCGACCTGATGTTCAATCAGGCATCGTACCACGGCACCGTCTCTTCCTCCGAACGCACGCGGGAGGAAGCTGTGAACAAATCACGCGCTGCTGGCAGAGGACCTCCGAATTAATTGAGCTGCCATGTTTACTCGCCCCCCCCCCCCCCGATCCCGGGCCGTTCCTCCGCCGCTGTCTTTCACCTGCTCTCTCACGACAGCTTAAATAGATACGTATGAATTGGTGGTACGAATGAAAAAAAAAGAGAAAAAATATAAAAAAGGGATGAAAAGGAAATAGATGTTATTGAAGGTGTGATTCTATCCTCTGTCAATACTGTTAGTGTTATCGCCGTGACAGAGAGGGAAGCTTTGGCAGAGCCGTCTTTCTTTATTTTACCTCTCACATCAGCACTATATAATCCCTATTTGTGGATCACAACACACCTGTATGTATGTGTAACCCTGTGTGTGTGTGTGTGTGTGTGTGTGTGTGTGTGTGTGAGCAATGAGTGAGTGATGATTGCATGCTTCTTCTGGCCTTTCTTCCTGCGCGTCCTTGCCCTTGTGGGTATATGCTTATGTGTTTGTGTATCCACCGGTGTGAGTGCGTGACGATTGTTTCTTTGAGAGTGCATCAGTAAGTGTGTGTGTGTGTGTGTGTGTGTGTGTGTGTGTGTGTGTGTGTCCAGATAGGGTCACCTTGCATCCATCTCTTCTCCCGTTTAGAGACCCCCTACAAGGATAAAAATCATCCTCTGAACTTAATCCAGGCTTATATCCTCTTCTTCCTCCCAACTCGTGAAAAAAAACGCACGCATGCACACTCACATGCACACATATACCCTCACACACACACACACACACACACACACACACACACACACACACACACACACACGTGCACAGTCCAGAGCACCTGAGCAGAGGGACTGAGAGAAACTAGCTAAGAGTAAAAGCCATCAGAAACAGCTGAGCTTGCAGATAGAAAGCAGTTTGTGTGTTCTCACCCCAAAACATTCCTTAAATCACCAATTTTAGCCAATGCTTGTATTGATATCAGTGTTTTACATGAATGATTGTTTGGATTGGACACCATGTTGCAAACTTCTGCCGCAGAGAAGCTCATGGATCATTATTTCGGCTTTCCTCTAGAAGTAAATTGAAATTTTCTCTGGGACCCGACCAAGCAGTAACACCCCCGTCCGGACGGCACAGACTAAGACATATACAAAAATGAAAACAAAGGCTGCATCTATCAAATCCCAAACATCCAATCGGTCGATTGATACTGTTTTATTTAGGGCCGAGGCAGCAACAGAATCCAAAAGGTTGAAGAAGTAGGAGGGAGAAATCTGGCAGTTTTAAAATCCACGGATGAGTGAAACTGCTCAGTCGTCATCAGCAGGGAGTCGGTGGCTGTACTGGGAAGCTCCCAGGTGAAAGTGTGAAGCAGCAGACTGGGATGGAAAAAAAACAACTGCTCAACAATTCCTCCTTGAACGGAGTTTTCATTGTTTTTCCGGAAGATAAACCAAGTATTTAAAAAGAAAAGTTCGATAGTTTGTGAGTATTTTGAAAAATGAAACCATATGAGTAAAAAAAGAAAAGAAATGAAAGACAGGATCTTCTTCCTTGATTGAATCTGACAAAGAAATTAATCTGGCTGCTGTAAGAAACAGAGGAGTAATCAGACAATGAGCTGAGTGCCAGACTCACCATTGATTTCAAACTATCTCTCTAAGCAGCCTCCGAGGCACACGCCGTACCCACCTTATGATATTGACCCTGCCTCTAACAAATATGCTTATATTTATATTGCCCCTCTCTTCGGATGGATATTGGATCATATACACATGCTTACCTCCAAACTCAATATTCATTCTCCTGCACTCTGCTTTATCTTCGGGAGTAAATATTTATGTGCTGTTTGGCGGAAAGCAAAAAATAAATAAAAAATAAATAAAAAACAAACAAAAAAAAAATCTCTCCAAAGACTAAATCGCCTTGTGTCAGAAATCAATGATAAAATGGGTGTGCAGGCTCTGTGTTCTAGGTCACATTTGAATATTTTCTTTTAGAGGTATTGATTTGTTGTGTGTGACCTACCCAGGCCCATTCTTTGTAATTAAAAGAGAAAGAGCGGGACTGTGGCATGGAGGCCATCTGAGTCGTGTGGCAATCACAGTGTGTGTCTGTGTGTGTGTGTGTGTGTGTGTGTGTGTGTGTGTGTGGACATGTTTATGTGTGGCTAATGAATGAGAGGCAGTTATGATGAAGAGGAGGTGGAGCTGGACCTTAAGGGAGATTTATTCTGTGTTGGGCATTTGTGTGAGTGTGTGTGTGTGTGTGTGTGTGTGTGTGTGTGTGTATGTGTGTGTGTTTCAGAGGGGGTAGATTAATTTTGCTATATTAAATTCAGCCCATAATCCAGACTTTGACTCCCTACCCAGAAGCCTTTAGATCAGACGGGCCAAAGCAGACAAAGAAATTCAAGATCACCAAGGCAACAGGACAGTCTGCATGATTCCATGCTTATGAGTGTGTGTGTGTGTGTGTGTGTGTGTGTGTGTGTGTGTGTGTGTGTGTGTGTGTGTGTGTGTGTGTGTGTGTGTGTCTGTGTGTGTCTGTGTGGGTTTGTGCAGAGGGAGAGAGAGGGGACAGGAGGGAGAGATTGGGAAGAGATATTGAGTTAAAATGTCAAAAGCATCCTAATCCACAAAGTTATGAGGTCTATTTGTGGGTCCGTGCAAACAGGAACACACACACGTGCATGTTTGAATGTACGTGAGAAGCAAACTTGTGCTTAGTTCTTGAAGTCACACCATCCTAAACGTGTACATTGTTTGGGTGGATATTACAGTTGTTATACGTAAGAGCTTCTGCATATAACATCCAAAACCAATCAGCAGGGATGAGTATGTAAATCTTTAAATGTCAAATGTCAGACACCAAAATTACAGAGCTGATCTCCTCCAGGAGGCGTGGACAAGATTAGTAAGAGCTGATAAACATGTCGCTGTGAGTAATTGTCATGTATTATTTGCAGAATGGGAACATTTTAAAAGTCAAAATCTCACATTTCTTTGTGCAACAACCCAAAAGCAGCTACTTTAACTCATTAAGACCGGATGTGACATGCGTGTGTGTATAAGATCGAGTGCAACACCTGCCTGCGTCCGTCTCATCCATGACGCCATTTTCAAGATATGTGATGAAATACATTGTGATTCTGATACACTTGAGGGAAAGACGAAATGTCTTGTGGGAAATGTAGTTTGTTTGTTTGTTAGGGCTTGTTAGGAATTTCAAACTTTTAACTATAGGTTGTGTCTGAAAGAACTCTTAATAATAAAGCTAGAGGTAGTTTTAGCTAGATATAATGCACATACAAATTAATTTAATAACCGTTGCTGTTTAGTGCCAATAATGTATCTTTTAGTTGTCCTCATAATTAACTTCTTGGATATTAAAGCATATTTTCATTAGCTGTATTCAACATCAGAAAGAATTCAAGGAGCTGTCCTTTCTGGGGCAAAGTCAGTATGACATTGTTTAGTTTCGAGGATGCGAATGTTTACACATTCACAGTCAAGATTGTTTTGATGGAGCAGACACACAATAACACAATAATAGTTTCTCAAACCATAATGAATGACTCTTTTCATAAAGGCGGAAGGGGAGGTAGGAGTGGGTCAATAACATTACCTTATACAAATCATTATTTTCAACCTTTCGCTTATCATATTTAATATTTGGAATTTACTAATAATGTTTGTACGTCACAAGGATGGTCAGTCTAACAGCTGTCCTGATAGGAGAGTCGAAGAGAGTTTGTTATGGATAAGTTGGTGCAGCCAAGATGGCTAGAGCAAGACACTTTCTACTCAAGGCTGAATTACGAGACAACATCAGACTGTCAGGGTAGATAGAGTTGCCCTAGCAACCGGTAGAGTAGCGTAGGTGCATGACGGAGAGCTGCTCGCTGTCACTTCCTGGATTCGGTAACAAGAGGCGTGGGACTGCGGCTGGACCAATAAGGGAGATCCAAAGTGATTTGCGGTGACTCCCCTCCAAATATTCATAACCAATCACATCAAATCTACTGTTATAACTATATCAAACCCCTTCTGTTCGGGGCCATTTTCATCTTCCTACTGCTAACTTAATTAGCATAGGCTGTGATAATTGTCCATAGCTATGAATAACTTTTCATTGTATCTTTAAATAAAACATTTGATTGAACCAAAATCTTGGATCGGCTTCTCTCATTATATGGGATAAAAAAACACGCCTTAACAGGCTCTTAATCTGCAAAAAGGTTCTTAGAGTAGCGTGTCAGACAATGGCCGACAACAAGTGATACTGAAGGAGTTAAGAAGATTCAGATGATGTTCCTGCTGACCCACTGACCAGAGCTCAGTCTGTAGGACACGTGTTTGAGGAGGAGGAGGAAGGTGGTTGGGACCAGCTTGCTGGCTTTGTTGGGTTTAAAAAAATGTCTGACAAAGTTTAAATATTAAACAGCAACAATTTCCAATGAAAGCCAAATGTTAAAGCCGTATGTTTTATCTAAATTATATTTCATGTCCGTTTCTGCTTAAGAGGCTGAAAAACTTACGTTTTTTGTAAACATCCGCTCTTCAGAAAAGCCTCAGGTTCTAGGTGTTCGTTTTAAAGCAAAGCTAAGGTTTAAGGATTTGTTTTTATTCTGCGTAATGTGTTAACAGACAAATTAACCCTGAACAGATGTAAGATCCCGGACACACAATGTACCTGCATGTTTGTGGGACACATGTGACTGGTTGTCCAGTTGAACCTGAAAATCTGGACAAGAAAATCAGCCAAATGCTTCACCTCTCAAAATCAAACATGTCTTCTGCTTGTGTGTTGTTTGTGTGTCCTCCCTTTTTCTCTTTTTTCTTCTGCGTCCCGTGTCCCTCTGTCCTTTAGCCCCAGTGTCATCTTCCTCCCCTGTGTCCGGGTCGTCCGAGCCTGTTTGAAGTGGCTATTAGCCAGGAATCAAAGCCTGCCATCAAGCCCATCTCAGCCCTGTGCCCTTTTAGAATATTCACCAACGGTCTCCTGGCCTTTTGTGAGCCCCCCGGAATAAAAATAATCAAAATCAGAATGGACCTTCATGTGCAATAATACTCTGTCTACTCTTATGGCCTCCACTGTCAATACCATTTATAATTCATGCACCCATACTGATGGGTCTGGGGCACGTTCAAGAGGTCCGCTCCTCACTGTTCCACCACTGTTCATCAATAGCTGCCAGCCATGTGGGGGACTTTATTATTGAACAGTGGCCATGCTAGTTTGACGCAAGCCCTGTTCTATAATTATAAGAACTTCAAAAACTTTACACACACTCCCCCCCCCCCTTGCTCTGTTTGAAACGCCCTTTCTCTATGTTGTTGTTAATTTAAACACCGGCGGTTTCATCCCTCCCCATAGGTGTCTGTTTTACAATAAAAGGTCATCCTCATTTGTCCACCGACACAAAAGGGACCACCGTCCGGGCTGAGGTCAGACAATCAGACTGATAGATAAATAGACGGACGGATGGAGGGACGGATGGAGGGACAGATGGAGCGTTTTTCGGGATGCGGGAGAGGGGAACGGGCGAAGAGAGCGATAAGAGGGTAAGATAGATGGAGAGACAGCGAGGGGAGGAGGATGCGGAGAGGCTGAAGGAGTGACTGAGTGAGTGAGAGATGGGGACGAGGGAGCGTCGGTGGCTGGCGATGGGGCGGGTGGGCGAGAGCCGAGGACAGATAACTAATCATGCCATCACCTCCAGTCCTCTTCCTCCTCTCTACTCCTTCTTCACCTCCTCTCTGCTCCTCGGCGGCGATGATTGACGAGGGCACGGTGGACTGAGGTTTGTCCCAGTCCCCAGATTAGAAAGCCCTCAAACAAATGAAGCCTGGAAATACTACCCTGGGGAGCCGGGGGGGGGGACGTGGGTAGACAGACAGGACACCCACTATCCGGCTTACAGAGACGCGAAGATAAGGGAAGAACCAGAGAGGAAGAGGGGAAGGAGTGATGGGAAATAACGTGTTTCTGGGGTTTTTACGGATGTACAGTATGAGCAGACACAGGAGCTGGAGTCGAGGGGGGGTGGGGGGGGGGAGATACGTTCGGGATAAGTTTCGGATTCGAGCCAAGAGTAAGAGAAAAGGCAGAATGAGTGCGAGCGACGGAGACAATTATACGTGTAAGGTGAGCGAGGGAGAAAGCGTGAAGTCATTTTAATTAGGTTACCTGCGGAGACGGATGAAATGAGAAGCTGAGCATGACAAATGGAGGAAAGGAGAATGATGGAGCGCGAGGAAGGAGAGACAGATACAGGGAGGAGAAGAAAAAAAAAAGAAAGGGACTGCCGACCATGCCTTTGCACACCTGTTCTCGTCTTTCCAGCAATACCAAGTGCAGATTGTTCCTCTCATGCTCCTCTGTGGATCTGATATGGTACATTCATCAAAAACTGAGCGTCCCCTTCGCACACACTGACACACACACACACACACAGACACACACACACACACACACACACACACAAACACACACACACAGACACACACACAGAGACACACAGAGAGACACACACACACTGAGAGACACAGACACTTTGAAAAACGATCATCCTCGACCCTGGCCCTATTGTTTAAGATTCAAGCATTAGCCGGGGAAAAACAGAAAAACCGGTAGAAAAAAAGGACAGTAAAAAAAAAAAACAGGTGATATACGACCAGATATTTAAAAAAAAGTTTGATTTTATAGATGTCACATGACCCTAGCATGAGTGACCTCCATTTTCCCCAATGGGCGCGGGTCCAGGGTTTTAATGGAGTCTCTGCGAGCCATATATCAGCGCGGCTTGTCTCGTAAAGCTCTCCTCGGGCCGACCTCACAAACCACCTCCACCTTTATCGTGACACTTAGGGAGGTTTTCACGAGCAGAAAATAGATGTATTAACAGGGACGGGTTTTAATATAGTCGGCGGGTGAAAGAACGCGAGAGCGAGGGCGGCGCTGGATATATTTGGACAATTCTTTTTTTTGTCAACAGTTCTCTTTCCATCCTACTCTTACTCCGTTTCTCCTGCTTTGTCTCAATCTCTGCTTCCTCCCTCCCTCCCTCCCTCCCTCCCTCCCTCCCTCCCTCCCGCCTCCTCTTCCCACGTCTGTGGAGTGTCACCGCGCTACAGCTAGTCAACATGACACTTTTGAAAGTTTTTGCGAGCAGGCTGACAGAGCACAGGGGAGATTAACCTAGCTGCCTGCCACGGCACCTGTCCCTCCGCTCTCTTTCTTTCCCCCCTCAAAATGACACAGGGGACCACATAAGGCAGCTGCACGGACCACATTGTGTTAAATGTGGGGCAGGGGAAGCTTTTTATTAGGTGGAAATAAAATATATATAGAAAATATGCAAAAAAAATAATAGGGAGTGGGAGAAAAAAGATGTTGTGGTCCAGATTCGGCCCACACTGTCACACACTGCATTAAATGATGGCACTTGGGGGCTTGGTCCACTCCTGTTGCACCTGGCTGTCAACCCAGCACCACATGGGCCCCTTAAGCTTCACATCCAGGATTGCCTGTTGCCTCTTGCCTAGAGCACCGCATGTTTTCGAAAAAAAAGGCCCACATTTGTTTTGGGATATTTGGCCCACATTTGCCACTTGTGGGCCACTTCAGTTTTGTGCGGGCAACAAGAAGGACAGAATTACCACATCGTTGCCCGAAGTGGCCCACATCCTTACGCTACCCGAAGTCCGTCATTGTGCAGAGAAAATTAAGTTTATGAATCTATATCCTGCAGTTGGATTTGTCTTTCCTTCAATTAAATCATCAACAGCTTCATTAATGTCCCAAAAATATTTCTGCGTGTTTGGTTTGGTGTTGTTTCAGCGTCTTTTTCAAAAGGGACGTGAATCTGTATGTTTACTTAGTATTAGGAAATGTCTTGTCTTGTCTGTTGTGCCTGTGCACTTTATATGTTTCACCGTGGGAGAGTGGTTGGGAAACGTTCTATCGATTCCTTTGTATGTCTGAACATGTGAAGAAATTGACAATAAATCTACTATTGAACTATTGAACTATTGAACGTGATGCAGACGAGCTTTAAAAAAAAGAGACTGTTTGCATTTCTAGGTGTGTGCTGGAAGCACTGAGTGTAGGTATCGTATGTATCTGCACAGCTCCGTATCAAAGTGCAGCCCACACCCCTCTCCAAGACTGTTTTCCCTGCGGTGTCTTTCTGTAGCTTTTGAACACTACGTTACAAAAAAAAAACACGATATGTAATCTCATTTTTCTTTGCGTCGCACCATTACAGACCTGAGCGCCGGGGAAACTATACATTTGATAGGAGAACACGAGAATGAATACAAATCGAGAAAAAAAAAGAAAGTTGCGGAGGAAGGAACGCCGCAGAGCCGGAGCAGCTGCTGCAGTGTATTGTATCTGAAGTAAATGCTGAATGACTAGTGAGGCGGTGTTTAAAACACACAGTGCCCCCAGTCAGAGCCTGCTCTTCATCAGTCAGAAAGACAGAAATGAGAAATGCATCTGAGCGACGCTTTAAGAGGCAAAGTTCAGTAATTGGGAATGACAGACACACACAAAGCATCCATCACTCATGACCTTTCCATTCCTCCCTCTCTTTCTTTCCTCCCTTCTCCTCTCTCTCCATTCAGGACAAGGACGAGAAAAGTGTCGGAAGAACTGGAAAGCACCTCTTTGAGACGACTGTGTTTAATCGCTCTCTAAATGCTGCATTGTGATGCCATTAACCTGGAATCAGCTGGAGGCCGACGTGAATGAAGACGGAGTGGGTGTTTTTTGTGTTTGTGATATGAACAGAGACACACAAAATGTATGTTTATAAATCCTCCAAAGGTTTAAACTGCTTCACTCAAAAGGCCATAATTTCACGGGGATGTGTGAGTGTAATAACTTTTTTCTAAAACAAGTGAAAATAAAGGAGGGGGAGAAAACACAAAGGAGCCAAGAAATAAATCGTGTCCCTGTGCCGTGCTTGAACTTTAAGAATAAAAGATTCAAGGGAAGTTAACTTGTTGAAATTATAGCAAATTTTCTTTCAGTGCCACCTCTCTTCTTCTGTCCATATAACTTTATTCCTTAACCGTGGCATGAACAAGAAACATGCTTTTCTCTTACTTCTCTCTGTCATGCGTGCACATGCGCACATGCTTTGACGCACACACTTTACATCTGGACTTGTGTTTAATTTTACGTCAAAGTCCGGACAGGAAGCACCTGTCTAGATGAAACCCTGCAACAGAGAAAGAAAGAAAGAGAGAGAGAGAGAGTGGAGGGGGGATGGGGTGAAATGAGAGGGGGAAAAAGTATACAGAGAAAAGAAAACATTAATCCATCTGTTGTGGAAATGCACGTCACAGTCGTCACGTTAAAAGCAACGTCAACAAACAGAGCGAGAACCAAATTGGTTTGGAAAAGTCAAGTCATCTGAAATTAACACAAATTTCATCCCCTCTAAATGTTATCGTGTCTGTCTGCGTGGGGAGCTGAATGCAGGTCATTCTTTCTCTCCGGGGTCCTGGGGGGGGGGCTGCTCGCTCGCAATTACGGAGCAGTAAAACTTCCAGATGTGGGATTGTTCTTCCCTCCGCATTAGCAGATTAAAAGATCACTGTCTTGACAGAGTCACACACCTGTTACCAGGCGGCCCGCTCATGTTCTCGACATCACCTTCGACCGGTCAATTTGCGGTGCAGGAAGTGGCGTGTCCAAAGCAATGGTCCCAGTTTAATCACCTTAATGCTGATGAACCAAAAACACTGGGAAACAGCCATGTGCTGTGGGATAGAAACGTACTATTCCTGAAGTCGATCTTTTTGGTCAAAGACTGAGGAGTTAACTTGTAGTTAACTTGTATTTTCCATAAGATATATAAAAACAATAACACGCATATATTTATGTTTAAAAAGTATTTATTTTGATCTTATTGTGAAATTTAAAACAGCAAACATTGATGTCTTTGCTTATTGAAAGAATAAACTTAAAGCTAAATGTAAAACTGAGGAAAAGTAGTAAGTTGATCACATGAGGCACCAGAGTTAAAATCCAAGCTCTATGTTTAAACATTTTATTTTCATATATATGACTATATTAATTTATACGATTTCTATTACTATTTCTACTATTTTTAGATGGGACATCTCTATACAGACAATACAGCAGTTTAATCCTAATAACCTGATCCTATATCTATAAACAAGTAAGGATAGATCATTCAAAATATACTAAGTGAACACTGAGGTTATAAAAGTCGTAATAAATTATATTGTTTACACTTAAATAGTTATAAAAGTGAATTTCCCTTTATTGTTAGTTTATAATAACATTTGTAAGTCTGATTTCTCTACAACACCAAGGGTTGATCTCTTTATTTTTCTATTAATGCAGTACACATTTTAAACCTCAGTCAACACCTGGAGGTCATTGGTAATTTTTTGTGTCACCGTGAATGTTTCCTCCAATCACGGGGTTTGTCTTGCTCAAGATGCCATATTGTCATTGAAATAATATTTGATCTTTAGCCCAATAAGTGAAATTACTCCTTTCCTGTTTCAGATTGAGCCGGGTGACACAGAGAATTACTGACATTTGAAATTACTAACATGCAGCTGGGGAGAGTTCGCACAAATCTACCCGTGCAGTGTTCTCAGTCTTTCACTTACACAACTGAAGAGACAACTGTTTACGCAGCGACGTCGGAGCACATCTGTTAATTGATCGGGTCGTAACTCAGGTCCGTGCCGTGCCGCGGGTTACGTCCCGTCGCAGGAGCAGACGCCAGCTGTGGGCCACGTATGACCCCCGCTCACTTCAATGTGCAGCCACGGACTACAAAGTTTAGGTGTGCCAAGATGGGTTAAGCTCAACGCACACACACACACACACACACCAGGTGACACGGAGCAGCTGCTACCTTGGGTTAAAAGTGCTCCGAGAAAGAAAGGTTGACGGAACATAGACGTAGTTGTGATCGCAATCGTGAATGGTGAACACGCTGTAGTCCGTCCACCTTCTGTGTTTCATTGTTTCACTTTGACTAAAACACTTTTCCTTACGCAGGAAGTCAAGAACGTGACATGTCCATACAGCTGAGACCAGAGACAGAAATCTACATCAGGATTCTGATTGATTAGATTTGCGGAGAATATTTGTGGATTTCTTTCTCTGCGGTCTGTATGTTTGCTGTGAGCTAAATCAACCGATCAACTGCTAATTGGTCCATATTGGCAGTTGACATTTCAACTGTAACTGTGACAGATGGAAGTGGAAAGACGTGTCATCAATTACTCACGATCAGCAGAGGCCAGAGATTTGCATTAGACCAAATTAAGCTTGTTTAACTTAATTACTCTTTCAGTATCTAATTCACTGAGGACAAATGAATCCTTCCTCAAAATGGATTTCATTGATCAGCAAATAAAAACCCGATTTAGATTGAAAGGTTGGTGCACACATTCCAATGAGAAAAATCAACACGTCAAGATTTGTTAATCAGTTTTTCTCTGGATTCCTGGTTTTTATGTTTAATAAATGTATCAGACATCAGACAGTGACTTCCCACATTCTCTAGGGTGACTTTCAGCAGAACCCAGAGAACACGGCTGAACTTCCAATAAATAAAATATGTAATTTCCTTTAAATTCTCACTCATGTAGCATTACAGACTAAATAACAAAATGGGCCCAGAATTGCAAGGATTCATCATTCATTGATTTAACTGGTTTAAAGTGGACTTTTCTATAAGGGCACTGCAATTTAAGTTTTTGTCTACAAAATGTCAATGTCCTGAAAAAGACCCAATCCTAACAGAGATCTGTTATGTGTGTGTCATAAATCAGCAAAGAACTGAATTTTAACGTGTTTTTTTCCTATAATTTTGATGTTGTAAGTAAAAATTGTATATTTTTTATTTTAGAAAGGCCTCCACGAACACGTCCATTGTCTAACATTAGCAGTATTGGGAAGATAACATTAAGAAAGCGTGTAGAGTTGCAGAAACCAGACACAGGCAGAAACGACCATGGCCATTTTGCTCTTTCTTCCTTCCCTCCTCCCTGTTTTTCTCCCTTCCCTTCGTCTCCTTCAAGGTCAATCGTCAGAGTGAGGCTGCATGTCACCGCTCCTTTGTCTATTCATATAAAATTGCTGCATTCATCGTATGTCAGATAAACCTCAGAAATGGAGTGAGGAGGGTAGAGGGAGAGAGAGGGAGGGAGGATAGGAGGGAGGGAAGAGGGGAAGAGGGCCCCTATCACGGCATCCTCCAGCCTGGCCCGAGCCTGTTTTTATCTGTCCGTGACAAATTCAAGCATTCACTCTCTCCTCTCCTCTTTCCTCCACATTTTCCTTCACCTTATCTACTGTCTCAGCACTGCATCACTTGCCATTTTAGAATAATGTCTCCCCATGTCTATAATGACATTGCCTTTGTGCTTCAGATTACCTTGGGATTTTCAGTGCCCCTCCCAGCACACATGGAAGCCGGACTTACAAACACACACACACACACGGAGAAACACACAAACATGCGTAACAAATAAAGCTGTCCACAAACCTTGAATCAAGATACATCATTAACCAATGAACTGCTAAATATTAACACTTTATCTGGATGATACGTGTAAAGGGCTGAAAATAATGGTGTCATCAATTTGCCAGATATGGCGATTGTAATTTTTGCATGTCATTTTCAACAATAAAATATATACAAATGATGATGATATGATTTTTTTGCTCAGGTCTGCACCAAACAAACAGGCTCCCTTACATCTGGAGAGTATAGTGCTTCATTACCTCCACCAAGGAGATGGAGTTTTCATCTTGTTTGTTTGTTAGCAAGCATGATAACGCACAAACTTTGCGACGGATTACCAGAAAACTTCATGGAAAGAAGAGACGATTCAATTTTGTTGTTGATCTGGAACGAGGGGCGGACATGTTTGACATACCACAGATTTTCCAGGGAATAATTCATCGATCTTGACAAAAGAAATAAGGCAGGTTTAGGGGACTAATATCCGAGTGCAATTCAATGATATGTTCTTACACGTTTTATCCTTTTCAAAAAAAGTAGCTCATTGGGGGGTGTTTTGGTCTGAGGTAAAAGCATTGACTGAGAGTACAATAATAAAAATTATCAAACTGAGCAGCTTTGAGGCTGTAATTGTTCTTTGTTAACTTCCTGGCAGATGATTGACGGAGTCTTTTCAATCTTTTATAATCAACACTTTCTGGGAACAATAAATCATAATTCCGATAATCACTTAATGAGGTAAGTGTGGCTAAACCAAAAAACGTATCCAAGCTGAAACCACACTTTAAGTGATGAATCTGCCTAATGGAAATGTAACAAATGTTACATCTCTAATATTTCCAGCTCATATTTCACAGTACAAGCTCTTCATCCCTGTTTTCCCAGATAAAGAAATCATTTTCCTTCAGGTATCATCATGACACGAAGCGGCTGCGGTCGGTAGCATGTATTATTCCTGTGCTCTGATGAGCTCCTTAAACTGTGACAGCTCCTTCTCTCCCCTGCCTGGCCATGTCTCTTAATGAGATGGTAATCAGCCAGTCATCAGCGAAAGGGACCATGCAGGACACATAATGAGAACATTAGGCTGCATACTGAAAGGACCCCCTGCCAGGTGGAGGATCAATGGTCTGGACTGATGAAAGGTGGACGATGCAGCTGATGGCTGGAGTGAGAGACAGAAAGAGAGAGAGAGAGACAGAGAGATGCAGAGGCTACATCTGCTTTAAAAGAAGGTTTTAATCATAAAAAACATTTCTGTATCAGAAAATGATCTGGGTCTGTATTACATCTACCTGAAGACACGTATCATGTGATAGTTCATGTACACTAGGCTTCACATGACTGCATAAAAACAGGAAGCAAATGGTCCTCTTGTAGTTGGTTGCTTAGTTGCAGAAATGACTACAAACGAGGGACAGCTATAAGACGACGGGGAGCCGTTACTGAAGTTAAGGGTAAGCAACACTTGTTATTCGTAATCCATTCTACATTCAGTGCAAGTAGTCCAGGCATGACTGATAAAGGTGCCCATATGCTTAACAGGTCAATGTCAACACAGTGCACTTCCCTTTCAGACTCGCACTTGAGATGCAGTGACTTCTCGATTGGCCGCTGCCGCTGAGACAAATGCAACCACGCAGTTAGAAAGGCAAAGAGGAGGAAGAAACACAAACTGCAGCATCGCTTCAGGCTCGTGCTGTGCCCGGTCACAGAGGTTTTCCAAAGTCTACAACAGATCGTCTTTTACCGACAGTTCCTGCAATCGCACTTCAGGAGCCATCCGGGAATCTTAATATAATTATATGAACTGAATAATGAATGAATGTGAACAACTGTAAGTCGCACACAACAGATATTGATGGCAGACCAAAGTAATTTAAACACAAGTTAATCAAAGATGAAGAGCTTCTAGGCTCAGATGATATTAGGCAAGCATTTACAGCAGGAAACCCAAAGATACCACATTTATTATTATTGGTAATTGAAGTGAAAATAATAAAACCACAAGAGGTGTTTGACTTTTTCGTAGATTTCCCAATGTTCTCAAACTAATTAGATCACAAATATATCTGAATTTCATTGCCGTGAAAATCCCATTTCTGATTCTGAGCATCGGGGCCATGCTTGTTTTCTGGGTTCTGTCAAAAGGCATCCTGGAGAATGTAATGCAAAATGAACTGGCCGAGTTGTGACAAGAGCTCTTGTTAACATGGCTGATTGGATCAGGGAGTCCTGCATAAACACTGGGAATGTTTATACGACACATTGGAATACACAGAGAATATTTGGAAGCTATGGTAACGAAGCACTGATATTCTTTCGGCGTTTGAATCCTAAAACGGAGCAGGTGGCGCAGGTGAGGCAGACAGGACTTTAGAAAATATATATTAGTAACAAGAACAGACAATAACTACTATTTCCTCCCAGAAAGTGTCATTTACATTTTTGTTTTGTATCTGCTTTGAACGCCTGGCTCCTAGAATGAAAACCACCAGGGATTTTGCATCTGTTGAAGATGCACTGGTTTTGGATCATATTTACAGACATACCAATAAAATAATATGTATTCAAACTTGCGTATAGTTTATTTAGAGAGAATGAATAGTCTTTACACGTGCAGTAAAAACACTATGAGCTCATACGAGACGTGTGGAAGCTCCAAAATCACTTACACTGGTCGTGTTCTTCCTTATTTACAATCATGCAAATTGGAATTTATGTGAAGAAACAATGGGAAACCAGGCTCCACACTGGTTTAAATATTTAGATGGGTAGTGTGAGGCTTCATATAAACAGAACAGGGTCATAAAGACTGCAATCAAAGATGTATATATACGCATTTTTATGAGGTAACGTTTTAAAACATATTCAAGATCATGAAAAAATCCCTCAGAGCCGGCCACATGGTTTAATACCTTGATACAAGTTGTTTGCTCAACTCTATAATGGAGTGCATCTGCTTATGTGCCTTTACTTGGCCTGATTATGTACAACCCGGTGCAATATGGCACAGGGACGAACAAAGAGGTGTTCAGTGTGAATGGGTCATTTTGGTCACATTCAACAAACCAGGCACATGTGAAGCGCCAGAACTCGTCAACCCCCGCTAATGCTGTATATCATAAAAGCTGCAGTGACAGTTCAGATGTGGAGGATGAACTCTCCCACCCCAACTTCCCTTTCCCATATAAACCATTTGGCAACCCTTTATGGATTCCACATATGTATATTCTTATTTATGTCCACTCTGTCCTCTATCATCACTATGAAACACAGTCCCCGTTTGAATCCGGCCATAAAACCAACTGGAGTCAAGTTAATTGTCAGACACAGACGCAAGTTCTGATCATAAATGCTGTAATACATACTGCTGCTTTAAATCACAGACAAATCTGCCCCCCCCTCTCTCTCTCTGGTGCCTTCCAAAGTGATTTGTTCTCAATTTGTAATAAAAAAAGACCAGCAGAGAAGGCACTGCCGGAGCCTGCGATCGGCTTCTCTTTTGTGTTTTGCATTCTTTCACCTTTTCTCCCGTCGCAGAGACTGACTTTTAATCTAATAAACATTGCATGAGCCCACTGACCAGAACAAAGGGGGGAAGAGAGGAGGAAAAAAAAAAAAAAACATCTTTCTGAACATCTATCAGATCACTCTTGTTAAAAAAAAAGGGGGGGTTGGTGGGGGTTTAGCTCCTTAATAGGAACGGGGTAGGATATAAGGTATCATGCCAAGATCGTAAAAATTACTGAGGAATAAAAGCCATTCATTTCACATGACATCACCTTCTGAGGATGTGAGCTTCAGCGGCTTCAACAAGAGGACAAATTGTTTCCTCCGTCGTCTTCGGTGCTGCCGTGTGTTGTCCGACAAGACGCACAACACGCGGCAGAACAAAGGAGCGGGATTGGGCTGCCTGCTATTGGCTGCAGCTTTTCAAACATGCAATAAAAATGCAACGTTCCTCGCAGCAGAAATGTCTTTGTGCATTGTTGGTACGTAATGTACAGAAGGAGAGAGAGAGAGAGAGAGAGAGACTCTGCTCAGGGCTGATCCGAATAGATTTCTTTTCTTGTGCGATGTGGGCACAGTGAACGTAACACGCGCCTCACCGTGACCCTCGTGGTGGTGCAATCACGACGCGGGAGCTTACACAACAGGGATGATAAGTAGCAGCCCATCACTCCGCAAACTTGTTACCTCTTCCCCATACACAGCGGTTCATCTCCAGTTAAATACTTGCACTTAAAACATTCCCTCTTCCCCGCGCTATTACTGCTGCCCACTAATTAACACTTAAAGCCCTAGTTTCCAGTAGGATCGCCACCATTAGCCTATGTTTATTCACATTATCGCTGTCAGTCACTCGCCGTGGGACCAAGTCACCTCCGTCCCAGTATTCTTGACACAAATGATACGGCGTTGGAGGATACTCCAGGGGTACTAATGGTTGGTCTCAGCCACAATGTCACGGAAAACACATAATTTCCCGCCCGCGCCACAGCGAATCCATGCCGCACTTTGAGGGATTTACATTCCCTAATGGAAAACGCATTGGCTAACAAAGGTGGAGCTAGCTACCTATGAGGCACATCTCCCATCAACTGCCTCTCCGGCTGCGGGAGAGAGGAGTTGGTACGTGTGTAGTGGTGACTGTAAAATATAAATCTGTGGCATACGCAACAATATATCCACCACGTGGACTTATCGCTTATCGCTCAGCCTGCGCCTCCCACCCGGCAACGTATGTGGAGCTGTAAAGGACTGAGGGCCTTTAATAATTGGCGGTGCCAATGAGAGGCCTCACATCCATCTGCTGTATTAGTTTATCTACTTAAAGCAAACAGGGTTACTACATTCAAAACACAGGCAGACATTATTAACAAAGTATAAAAGAATAATTTCATTTTTCTCCCTTTCTCGGAGAAATGTGACACATCATCTGGCGCGGTATTGCGTTGCCCGGGGTGAGGGCCCTGCACAGTAGATGGACCGCTGTAATTTCTCATCTATCAAATTATAGTTTATTGTTCAGCACAGCAACCCCAGGCTACGCACAACCCTGTGCACTGACAGTTATGAAACATTATATTTCTACTGTCATAGTCCGGGCCCAAGACAAAGCTTAAGAAAGGAAAAGAGAGAGGAGGAGAAAAAAAAGACAGAAAGTAATAAAAACTCCAAAGTAATATTAACACTCCTAATGTCAACGTCTACGTTAAACTAAAGCCTTGATCACAGCCGCTCAAGACACTGTTGCTATTTGTAGGGTTTGCTAATGACATTAAGTTACTCAAACTGCCATTAGCTACTACTGTATAAGCTTGTTTATTATTGCCATGGTAATGATTTTTCTACCAAATGAAATTTGTCGGCAGGAAATTGTGTTTAATGCTGGTCTAATGAGTCTGCTGTAAATTAGCTGCCGTGCCAGCGTGGATGACTAAAAGGCCTTTAAGTAACCTTTGGTCTCTGTTGAGGGTAATTTGATACTGCCACTGATGATTCACTTAGCAAGGCCTGAAAGCTATAGGCTTGCATCTCATGAAGGACATGTGAAACTACTATCGCTCTTAAACTGGAGGCGAATGTGAAAATAATCGAATCCCCTCGCCAATGGATGACTTCAAGACGGTGAACGTGAACTTCTGGCTCGAGTCAAACCCATTTGGCGTTTTGTCATCAAGGTCAAGGTTCAGCCACACACAGCAGCTCAGGGCAGAGCTCGTCTTGAATCTCAGCATCAGAGGGACAACGCCCACTGCAGCTGGTGAGCAAACCTCAAAGATGCATATTTTTGGTAAATCTGTCCTTCCTTCTAACCACCGTGGATTCTTTCCAACGACTTCACAAAGTGCAAAGTAAGTAAGGACAGACATGTGAACGGTTACATTCAAACAGGAACCTGTATTTTGAATGAAGACAGGAAATTGCACTGGGTAAACACACACGGCCTCCTGGTCATCATTTGGGACATTTTACAGCTGTGAAGCTGAACAACAAAGTTTATTATCAAAGGAAAAACAAATATAAAACAACAATGAAATGAATTATCTATAAAACCATTGTTGACTATAACAGGGTTTCTGCAGGTTTCAACAAGTAGGTAAAGTAGAGTAGAGAATGACCTTGCAACGCTACGATGTAAACAGTAGGTATCCATAGTCTTTTACGCAGCCACAGCCACAGTGAACTGCGGTAAATTCTGACTGCAATTTTAGTTTAGGTATTAGTTCCATATTTGGCTTTGTAGTTTTATTACGTCTTGCTAATAACTGTATCTTTGAAAAAGAACAACAACAGACGGAGACATTACAAACCAATCACGCCGCCAAATAAACAAACTAATCTCGAACATTTGCTGGAAGTGGCGTTAAACGAATGTTGAGGAAATGAAGACCTACCCAATCTTTGATACTTTGATGTATTTAAGACCCTAAAGGCCCGAAACTCATATGAACATCTTATTAAATATCCGACCCATAAAAACCCTGAAGAAACCTTGGTTTAAGAACCAGTGAAAGTAGACAAATCAAATAACAACATATATTAAAATTTGATTCCACAAAAAAATTGTGTGTCGGAAACTGCAACCAACTTTTCTGTTTGCGTTTTTGTCGCAACTACCGGCCTCCAATAGTGGCTGAGACATCACTCTTTAAGTGGATCATGCATTAACACAATGTATACACACAAAAAGAGTGAGATAACAGCTTGTTCCTTGAAAGTGACACAAAAAAAATCAGTGGACCCCAACTCCCTCCAGCGTGCTTGTGTGTGTGTTTGTGTTTTTGAGTGTACGCACTAACAGGCAGCACACAGCGTGAGTGGTGTTGGCTTGGTGCCAGGTCTGCGGCGAGGACCGGGCTGCTTGATCTATCTGCGTATGCAAAGAAGAGGGAGTGTGCACGTGCACGTGTGTGGATGTGCGCGCCACACACACACACACACACACACTCACACACACACACAGACACACACATCGCCGTCACCCCTGCGGAAGCACACGTGGGCATTTCGTGTTGAAGCTACCACGTCACAGGTGGGGCAGCCACACCCCCCCCTTGGCATATTCCCCTGAGATATGATAAGAGGCGTGCGTGTGTGTGTGTGTGTGTGTGTGTGCGTGCAGGTTGGTTGTGTGTCTTGTGTTCTAATGGGGGGTGACATTCCTCCTTAATGCAGGTGGCCCCTCAATCTGAAAAACCTTCCCTCTTTAGACACTCATTTGTGTTTAGTGCCACCCCCTGCCGCGCCCCCCCCTCCTAACCACCCCCCCGCCCGTGTCCCTGAACCTCCCATTGCACCTCGCCCACCCACACGGCCCCTCCTCCGCCGGCAACACGTGCCCCCTTTTAGTGCCAACATGCCCTCGTCCTCCCTCCCTCCCTCCCTCCCTCCACTCCTCTGTTTTTCCCACACCCGCCCCTTGCTGTCATCACAGTCGGAGTGGTATCACCACACGTGCCCCCTTTTTAGTGCCAACAAGCTCCCCTGTGGCCCTCCTGTCCCCCCCCCACCTCCCTGTCTTCCTCCCCCACATCGTGTTCCACCCTTGCCCAGCTCCCCGCCCCCCCCCTCTTCCTCTCCTTTTCTCACACTGTTCATCTCATCGCTATGTAAGTGGGGATACCAGACTGTTTTGCATACGGCTGTTTAGTCCTTTGTGGCAGGCGGGGCAGCATGCAAATATGCAAAACGGTGATGGGGAGTCATTTTGTAGCGTGATGAGGAAGGGGAGAGGGCGGCTCTGTGGATGATGCCGCCGCCGCCGCCGTGTGTACGTGTGCTTGTATGTTTTTCCAGCAGATTCTTCGGCTCTTCAGGCAGCCGGGTGTGTGCCATCCGAACCGAAGCCCGGTTGAGGGACGTGGCAATGGAATACCATCAGCAGCCATAAATCCTACATGGAGGGAAACTCTCATCGTCTGTGGCCTTTATTCCATTCACGGGGACAATGCAAGGAAAAGGTTGTCATTTTTT
Organism: Limanda limanda; assembly: GCF_963576545.1. Taxonomy (NCBI): domain Eukaryota; kingdom Metazoa; phylum Chordata; class Actinopteri; order Pleuronectiformes; family Pleuronectidae; genus Limanda; species Limanda limanda. The sequence goes on from NC_083655.1 coordinate 13,073,682, forward strand.
TTTTTTTTTTTTTTGTCGTCTTCTTCAACATACGCATCGTTACTGTAAATCCACGGGACGCAGGATCTGAAAAACGCGAGCGAGGGAATTAAGAAGAAACGGACGGGAAAGTTCTTCCCCCTCCTCTTCCTCTTCACCCAGATCCTTCTCTCTCTTCTACTTATCTGTGGCGGGGGAGCCAATGGTTCATTATAATTGGCCGTTGTCATCATGCAGATGACACACACAGTCAGTGCTGTGAATATCATTAGCGCCTTTGCATACCTCCGCGCTTTTCTCTTTTTTTTTCTCCGCTCTTTCTTCTTGTTCCTTCATTCCGGGGCTCGTTTTCGCGATTCGATATTCCAAAAGGTAATTATCATCCACCAGGCAGCCTATCAATATGTGGAGATAGGCATAATGGGGAATGAAGGTGCATGTCTGATTGTCGTTTTCTCTTTCGCTATTCCCCAGCGCCAATGTAGAAGAATCTCCCAGGGTTGTCGGGGGGGGAATAAAAGTGTGTTTGTGTGATTGTATTTGACTGTCCTTAGCAGAAGAGTCCATTGTACATCTCTGTGGTTACAGAGTGTGCGTTGCTCTCCTCCTCCTCCTCCTCCCCCTCGTTTGCATATATCAGCCTCTCCTCGGGTAGAATAATGGCTCTTAATTCTTCTCCGCAGCTCGTGCCTTCTGATCCGTGACAAAAAAGAAAGAGCCAGCCGGTCAATTTGCATACTCCGCATACTGATGAGGCGTGTGTTGCCGACTGCCTAATTACCAAGTCCTCCAGTCACTCTCTCTCTCCTCCTGCAGCCTTTACATTTAACCCTCGGTCGCCCAGCCGCCATCTCTTCGTCTCCACAGGAAACCGTTGTCGCGTTCAGCATTAATTCATCTGCACGTAGAAACAATAGAGAAACAGGAAGAAAAAAAAAAACAGGAGCATATTGCGGTGACGAGCGGTTCGTTTGTTCACCTTCGTTTATTCCCTCGTCTGTGTTTATTGGCTAATTTGCGCCTCCTCTCGCTCGCGGCGGCTCTCCGTAAGCTACCCCTCTTTGTCTTTGCCTTTGAAATTTACAAAATCTTACAAGAAATCAATACTCAATTGATTATTCACTTTCCTGCAGCCTCAAATGACCGGCGGGTGCACGTGCGTATTAAATCCGGCGTGTGTCTGTGTGTATGTGTGAGTGAGTCTCGGGTAGATCCCATGGTAGTCCCAGTTCTTCCGAGGCAGCGGGCGGACGAGGTGGCAGGGAGCTCCGAGAGAAACATTGCGGCGTCACCGTGCGTGTGCATGTGTGTGAGTGTGTGTGTGTGAGTGTGTGTGAGTGTGTGGGCATATGAGACGTACCAGGGTCCCGGCAATAGCACCAAAGCCGGGGGGGAAGTTCCAAGGTTTGAAGAGGGTTTGCTTCCCAGCCATTTTTTGCTTAAACAGCAAAAAAACCATCCAGAGGGAGCAGCAATGAAATCAGCTACAGCAAGAACGACAACAACATCAACAACAACAACAACAACAAACCAATACCAAGCCTGTGGGCAGAGGAAGCACAGCAGGCTCCGAGCAGGATGTGGAAAGGAGTATATCCTAGTTTTTGGCGAGGGCATTTTTGTTTTGTTCTCTTCGACGCGCTTCTTTGTTTTCTGCCCCGGCTCCGAGAGGAACACGGGGCAAGATGCCACCTGGACCCTTTGGAGAACTCTGTGGCGAAGTGGGCGCGGAAATAGGAGCGTGAAGAGGAGGGCGTGAGGAGGAGGAGGAGGAGGAGGAGGAGGAGAGAGAGGGGTAAAGGGTGCCTGGCGCCTGCCTCTGATATGCCATAAGGATGGCAGGCACGTAATGATAGCAAATGTAGAGCAGATTGGCTTGGAGGAGGAGGAGGAGGAGGAGGAGGGAGGAGGGAGGAGATACACGGAAAAGGGGGAGAGGAGACAGATGGCAAAGTTGGCCTGGTGCCAACGCTACCAAGACATGACTACACAGGAAAGCCTCTCTGCGCTCTGACACTTGTTGCAGTGTGTGCGTTTGTCTGAGGCGGACACACTCTGCAGCAGGACCTTCCCTGACCACCCTGTAGGGTCTCACTTGGGCCATATTGGCTCGTCGGGTCCAGAGGACTTTATTATTATCAACCATCTGTGAAGGAGCGATGATAATTTAACGTTTCAGTATCGCTGCATGCATTGGCGTGAGATATTCAAGTATGTATGAGAGCCTAAAGCAAAATGAGAGTGAAAGATAGAGGTCTGGCCTCCGATTTGACCCCCATTTATGCAACGTGGCAAAGGTCAAATATTGACTCTTGACACATATCTTTTTTCATGGCCATCAAAAAAAGATGTTGCAACCCTGCCTCTTTTTCTTTTCCTTTTTTCCGCCTCAACACTATGACATTTGACTTTTAGTGGGAAAATTAATGTGATTTTTGTCTCACAGTGTTCAGGAATAAAAAACTGCTGGCTTGTGTTGGTTTATGACAAGGAAACGGATGGCAGCTAGATAGAATATTATGATGTTCATATTGAAATGTGCTGAGCAAACATCTTCCTGCACGGGCAGACATGCTCGGTGTGTGAGAACGAGAGAGAGAGAGAGAGAGAGAGAGAGAGAGAGAGAGAGAGAGAGAGAGAGAGAGAGAGAGAGAGGGAGGGAGAGAGGCAGACAAATGTATTTGTGCAGGGATTTTTTTTTTTAGGGGGGGGGGGTGCAAAACACATTGCACAGTTTCCTTGTCTGTGTGAAGGTGTACCAATGAGGGGGGGGGGGGGGGGGGGGTTCACACCAAAAGGAAAAGCATGCATGATGTGAAACCTGCCACTGAGATATGCTGAATGCAACTGGAAGGCGGGTACATGGGGACCTGCAGGGGAGAAGAGGCTCAGACAGGCTGTACAACATCCAACGTGTTGTGGAAACGGCCAGACAATTGGAAATGTGTTTAATTTTTCATGTTTTACTTATTTTGCATGATTGGCAGCAGAGGGCTGGGAGCAGGAGTAGATTGGGCAAAGCTCTGCTGTCTGCAGATAATGAGGAATGTAATTCATATGCTGTGTGTGTTCACATATGTGTGTGTGCGCGTGTTCGTTTTTAGTGGTGGTGGTGGGGGGGGTGATCCAAATCAAGAACCCTATTTGAATAAGAACAATCAGAGCCCCAAAATGGAGCAGAGCCACAGAAAGGGGGGGGTGGGGGGGGGGAGTGCAGGGAGGCGATTTGACTTGCGAATCAGGCGATGCATATCTGCATGCTAATTACGCAAGGAGAAGGGGGGAAAGACTGGTAGGCGCCCCCCCACTCGCCAGACAGAGAGAAGAGGGCGAGGGAGGAAAGACGTAGCCCGGCGCGAGAGAGTGAAACAAGGGGGATGAGCGAACGAGCAAATGGACAAACAAAACGAAGGAATCAAAGGAGGCCTGTAGATGAGACGGGTAATTACCCATCAGCGTTTTTTTTACTCGCTGGCGTTTGATTTTCTCTTGGATCCACCATCGACGACGTGCACGGACATGGAAGACAGGAGCGAAAAAACCAGAGGACGAGGGTAGGGAAGGGGTTGTGGGGGGGGGGGCGGCTACATACGAAAATTAAAATTATTGATTGATCTTCGGATGTTGGGGGTTGCGGCGCGGAGGGCATTTTGAGGATGTAATTAGGGCGGACTGGGACTCAAGGCTGGAATGATAATAGATGACGTTGGAATACACCAGGGCGATTTCGCCATTAATCTCCATTAACACCAACCGGGATATTAAAAATTCTAATTGGAGGGACAAAAATGTTGTGGCTGGGCGCATGTGTGTGGGTTTACGCGTGTGTGTGTGTGTGTGTGTACGGTGGGATGTTGATCTTGGGTGTTTTGCGATAATTGCCACCAAGGGGGAATTGTGTCCTGCAGGGTAAAGTATATCAACTGCATTATCCCGCTGATTAGAATTATGAACTGTTAATGATGCAGCACTGACTTTAATGTTGTTTCATCTCCTTAAATAGAATAACATCAATTTCCATTTACGGTTCGGGCAGAGGGATTTTGATCACTTAATTTTGATTTTGCCAATGTGTGTGTATATGTGTCCGGGCGTTGAGTGCGTGTGTGTCAATGCATACCTCTGTATATGTGTGTTTCCACTTTTGATTACTTTTATTGTTGAAACTATGAGTGAGTAATTCTTCTACCAGTTTTGAATGCGTTTGCTTCATGAACTTTTCAAGAAACCCTAAATGACATTGATTTTTATAATATTGAAATCTATGCAACTATGTTTCATGTACTATCTCTATTGAGCACAATAAAATCCAACTTATTAATACATATTTTACTGTCTCTGTGTGTCATTTCATGGTAACAGATTCAAAAAACATGTTTTGTTTGACAGTGAGGTGTCAAAGCGCGGTGCACGAGGAGAAGCCCCCTGATTTGCTGTCCTCAGTCCCCCATGGGCGCTGTGATGTCATCAGCGGTGGCCTTGGATCTCCTTTTTTTTGCACCGAGTTACATCAGCCCGGATGAAGGAGCGCGGATGACAGGCCGGGCGCTGTGTTTATCAATAGCAGCACCACCTTGCATGACTGTGCTGTGACACTGTCAATAATGAAATCTCACTGTGTCAGCTATTCAATATTACAAATTGCTTGTATGTAGTCAGCATATGTGTGTGTGTGTGTGTGTGTGTGTGTGTGTGTGTGTGTGTGTGTGTGTGTGTGTGTGTGTGTGTGTGTGTGTGTGTGTGTGTGTGTGTGTGTATGTGTGCGGGCGCGTGTCCATGACGTAAATATGCAAGAGGTTAATACACATGTTCCAGTGTCTTCATGTATTCACTCTGCATGATTAGGAACTGTCCTTGAATTAGTAAGATGGAGCTGCAGCCCCCATCTCTGCTGCAGTTACACACACGCCGACTCGACCTGACTCACACATAGCGATAATGGAGCCTACACCCAGACGCACCATCACACAGATCTCCTGTAAGGATTTAATGAAGACATAGGAGTCGTCAGACAAGCATAGCAATGAAAAACATTTCACCTCTACTTTTAATTCATTGTTCATTAAGAAGAGAACATCGCTGCTCACAGTTAGCCTGCTTCTTTTCTGTGTGTGTGTGTGTGTGTAGTGCGAGATGGCCAGTGTGATGTCATTACATTAATGGTCTTTCACTGGAGCAAGTCATTAAATGAGGATATGAAAGCACTGGGCTGTTTTTATATGCATGGAAGGGTGAGGTGCGGGGGTCACAGTTGCTCCGAGTCATCACTCATGCACAATGGGAGGACACACAAATGCACGCGGCCACACAATCCCACATACAAATGAGCAAAATATGCATGTGAGGGGTCACCCGGCCCTCTTCAGGAGACATGTGTCTATTTGTTTAGCTCTCTTATTCGCTTGCACCCGGTTTGAGGTGCTTTCTTTTATGGATACGTCCCCTCTCTCAAGCCAGATTGATCCCAGTATTTATGAGCTTGGCTTGTCGTGCATATTATTATTATCATTATTGTTATTATGCATTTCACGGGGAGGGAAATAACATTAGGCCCGGCGGTGCAGAGGCAGGGCTTTTCACTGCTGCAATCATCAGATTGGTCTGATTTATGATTTATGCAGATCGTATAGCGCCTGAGGTAACGCCCCCGGAGGAGCTGTGGTTGTAAAAATTTGTTTTACCCAATTGATTAATCAACAGCAGTCATATGCGTGAGCACTTCATATGTATATGGGCTTAGATAGCGAAGAGAAACGTGCATTTATCATGTGTCTGTATCTGTGCGAGCATACGGCCCGGCTGTCTGCTCCTGGAAAACTGATTTGGTGATGCGACCTTGTCTTGCAAATTGAGAGCAGGGGTTGGAAGATTAAGAAAACAGGGTCAGGCAGGGAGTGAGGCAGATGATAACAGGAAATGGGACTGAAAAGAAACTATATCAGATATTCAGTCGTTTTGAAATGTTTGATTTTTAATGTCTTATTTAAGCAATATGTAGAAAAGGGCTTTGAATTATATTTGAACAAAAGTCAAGACGCATGAAAACCATTTCAGCTCAGATTGGTGTCTTGAACTTGTCTGTTGTTGCTGCTGTCCTATCAAGGCAATGGGCATTAAGGTCATGCCGTACACTTGAAATTAAAAAAAGAATGTATAAATTATTCATAAGAGTAATGAATGATGCAAACCATGCAGGCTGAATGTGCCTGTCAGCATTATGCACAGAATTCTCTTTAAGACCCCGTAGGACAGAGGGGTTTAGATCTGATGCCAAGATTATCAACTTGTTATGAAATTATAAATGAGGAAATTTATCAGATCGGTCCAAACTTTGTACGTTAATTGTCTTTTGCAGTCAAATGTGGGGGATAAAACTCCACACTTGAGATTCTGTTGCAACCAAATCTCCACAATCTTTGGACATTTGAAGATGTGACACAGAGTCTCACCAGGGAGAATGCTGTTTGTTTCCTGCAAGAAAATAATAGTGAACGTTGATTATTTTACCCTCAGCTCTTCCTCAATGTAAATTTTCTGTTCAATATTGTAAACAGGACAACGAAAGAGTACTTATTTTAACACAAACCTTGACATTTTAACTATTATTAACCTAAAATAAGCCTTTTACTATTGTCACCATGACAATAAAGGTCCAGTATGTCTATTGATGGTAAGCAGCGATGGGTCACATCCTAAAATAGGGATTAGAACCTATCGGGACATTTAACTCACTTATTTTGCTCGGAGGTTTGCCATACCTAAACCCGCAGGCCGTACATTTCTATCCCCACCTCTCTCTTTGTCGATTTGACAAGTAACTTGATTCCCATTAACTGATGTCCGAGGGAGACCTTCCTCATGCAAAACAAGTTCAACCAATGAGCTGTTAGGCCACGGCTGTGGGTAGGGATTTCCAACGCCTGCACAGTAGGCATGATTTGTAAGACGCCTGAGAGGAAACTCTGCCTGGGAGGGAAAACTGAGGGCAAAGACCCCTGCCCTCACACTGGCCCCCTTTCCTTCTGATATGAATGTTGAGGGTAACCCCGCCTCTTGCCCAGTGTCAGCTGGGATTGGTTCCAGCTCCCCTGCGAGCCTCAAAGGATAAGTGGTACTGCTAATGGATAGATGGATGGATTTTAAATGTGTTCATTAATAGGTGACAGGACTGGTTCCCTATTAATAGACTTTATTCATTAGAAGGACTGTTTAGGTTTGCACATTTTAATAAAATGTGTTGACCTTTCTTTGTGTGGTTTTATGTGACCTGTAAAGTCAAAGCACATCTGGTGGCAAATGTTTCTTGAGAGAAAATGCACTGAAGAACACCCTACTTGACATGTGAGAAAGGTTAAACGTTGATTGTACAATGTGGTGTAAGAATTGAACATATACTAAAATACATACTCACAAAAGCAGAAATTTTGTCAAACCTACTGACGGATGTAAGAGTGCTCTTGAAAGAGAAACTACACAATATGAGACAAAGTTAGCCGGAGTCAAGGCCAGTTATAGTTTTGTATCATATATTTACTATGAGTTGTTTATATTCAGGAAGATCCACTCCAGACTCCTAGATGAAAAAATCTGAAAACGCAGCTGTTCACTTAAAGGAATTTAATTTTCATAAATAATTGTGCTACAAAAGATTAAGATCTGGTTCAGGGTCTGTGATGGGGACACAGAACAAGCAGTTTTGAGGATCGGCTTAGTAAACGTTGTTGCTCACCTTGATGATGTGTTGGAGCGAACCACAGTCACCACCACGCGCCTCTTGATCCAAGCAGCTCAGTGTGGCCTCCTGAAATATTTAACATTGATCAGTAAAACAATGAAGCCTCAAAGACCTTAGGACTATTTTCCTGTACCTTCTGCATTCTCGTGTTTTGCCAGTGAAATACTTTTAATTTGAAGCTGTACAGTGTTTGTGTTAAACAAATTATGACTTCAGCCATTGATTTCCTTCTTTTGACGGCCAGAGTTGGGTTCTACCAGTTAGGCTGCATCCACACTAATATGTTTCAGTTATACAGCTGCCATCCTCACCAATGTGGAGTTTTCAAGCCCCTAAAATACAGAATTTTGAAATCTCTTGACTGTCGACCCTGTTTTAGTTTGAAAACTACTGGGTTGTGTCTTAGTGTAGATTAACAGAAACTCAGACTTTTGGAAACAAAATGACCCAGAGACCCATTTTGCTTCCTAATTCTGCTTTATTAATCACAACTCGACTACCAGTGGTGAGCAATTTACACAGTTATAACTAATAACTAACCCCTATTATCAGTGCAAGATTCACCTCATTTTCAGTAAAAGCAAAGAAATACCTTTTCAAACATTTCTCCGCTGATGTTTCTCATTTGTTTCTGCAACTAAGCAACCAAGTGCAGAGTAAACCTTCTTCTTCCTGTTTCAATCTGCAAACACATGACCAGTGTACGTGAATGGTCATGTGATATGTATTTGCATATGCATCGTGTGTCATTATGGACTGAGATCATTTCTTATACAGAGCGAAAATGACACTTTCATTGTAAAGATAAATGTACGTCATTTACATGTCAGACGAAATGTACAACAAAGAAAAGTCGGAACCTTCATCCCACACTATCAAACTAAGGCCAGTTTTGAGTCATGGGTAATTCATACAATTTCTTTGTGCGTTTGTCACTTTTTGGATAGGAAAGGTATCGGCATTTAAATTTTTCTTTTCGACATTATGGTAGAATTCATTTGAGTGTCTGTACTCCCTGGCAGTGTTGCTCTTATACTCAACTGAACAGCAGGTTACAAACCGGACTGATAGAGCTGATTCTGTCTCAAGTTAAAGCCAGAGCAAGATGGTGAGAAAAAAGGGCAATGACCTTGTCATATGAACGTTATTTAGGTGACTGTACAACCTGGATAGTTTAGATGTTTGCATGCAAAAACCTTGCTGTGGATTAATGTGTCCTTGTTTGAAAAAAACAGACCATACATACAAACAATCCCACCTACAGGCAAATTTCTGCAGCCTTGCAGAGGCAGAGCAGAGGGGAGGTTGACCTGTAGCTGGCCATAGCCCTGCTGAAGGAACCACTGCCGAGGTGATTATAGATTCTGAAAGCAGCACTGGACTCTGAGGCAGAGATTATTATAAATTTGGTCATTGGCAATGAGGACACTACAGGGGAGGGGAAAAACAAATATTAGGGCCCCCTTCAATGCCGGGGCCAGTGTGAGCTGTTTTCCATTTTAATGCATTATGTGTGTATAAGGGAGTGAGGGGAAATGAGGTTTTCTTTTCTCTGTGTGTGTGTGTGTGTGTGTGTGTGTGTGCGTGCTATATTCAGCAAACTCAGATTTACATTTCCCTTGCACTGCTTGTGAAATGTTTTCAGACATGGACAGCGTGACTGCAATAATATATAAGGGTTGTGCTCTTGCACACACTCTCTCCCCTCTTTCTAACACATACTTACAAGCGCGCTCACTGCAGGCACAGACAGTTTGAGAGAATGAGGATGAGGGAGAGCGGCCGTAATTACCAACTATGCGAGAGACATGGAAATTCCTACTTAGTCTGATTCTGCGGTTAGCTTTCAAGCCACTCCTTCACTTAAGCCGATATTGACACATTGACTCAAAGTGAAGGTCCCCTGACGTCACAGTAACACGCCGGTTAAACACACAAGAAAAGTTACATTCCAGTGGTTCGTTATTGTGTTAGCAGTGTGTAAGAAATGCAAAGAGACGTTTTGCAAACAGTGCTTCTAAAATTCTGCCTCTTCCTGTCGAGTAAAATTATAGAAACATGTTTTTTAAGTAATGATTCTTTAAAGTCCTCTATTCTAATATCAGTGATTTGGAACATAAACCAACGTTATTTTGTTACCTTCATTATTGAACTCTGTTTGATAATTACAAATGTGTTGACAGTTGCATTTAATGAAAATATACTTTATGTGCTTCGTAAACACAGAAGCCATTGTGTGACTGTTGCATTAGACTGCATTAGCGAGGCCTTCCTGATAACATGACAATTTAATGTATATTAATCTCTCCTTTGATTACTTGCTCTTCTATAACTCTATGCAAGTTGCCTTGTTTGCAGTTTGTCATGATAGTAATTACAATGGGTTTTTTATGTTCGCTATATGGAAAGAGAGTGTAAAGTAATTAAAAATGAAAATGTAATATCAGCAGGCAGAGGGAGAGAGAGCTGGGTTACATCACTGGTGATTTAATTGCATCCCGAGAGCGGCCAGGACGCCCGGCACGAGTCTGCAGTGTGTAGTTTACTGTACACACCGTTATCATTTCTCTTTGTTGGTGTGCAGATATTTCACCCATGGAAAGGTTGTCTATGCCCGAGGGCTTCAGATTTGCAAAGATCTATCACAGAGCCAAAATCATGACCATAAACGTCGTACACATCCATCTATACATTCAAAACTCACCCCGGGGCCGTGTGCCTGCATGAGTTCCATCTAAGCACTTTGCCATTTTAAGTGTAACACAGATATTGATTCCATAGGTTTGATTCTAAATGCAATGATGTCTTCCTCGGAGAGTTGATTAAACCCTTTTGGTATTAATGCAGCGGGCCTATGTGTGTGTGTGTGTGTGTGTGTGTGTGAGGCATAAAGTGTATGGATGAGACAGCAGAGCACGGTTGTGCCCATGCATGCATGCAGTCATTGATAAAAGCATTACAGTTAGCCACCACGTCAAGACTGTGTGATCTAGAATCCTCCGACTGGAGGATCCGAGAGGAGCTCAGGGTTTTATCTTCCCTTAAGTCAAACCGCATTCACTCTGCTCTCTCTGTCGCAATCAATCCGGTGGTCAAGTCCCTCTGTGTGACTTATTATAGCAACAGTAATAATAACAATAATAGAAGTGCAAATATTATTAGCTCTACATTTTAAATGATATGACTTTTTAGTTTTTTATGCCTGTATAAAAACAATAATGAGGAAGGAAATGATTTCAATATTAGAAACAGCAATCAGCACTCACAAAGTAGAAGTAGACCATAAGCTATGGAGTCTATGAAGTGTATGTAATAAAAGTTGTGACTTAAATGCTTAAAAATAAGCAAGCAAGATCAACAACTTTCACAGCTGATCACTGTGTATTGAACACAGTGGTCTTTTGATTTAGCCATACATACATACAGGAAACTAGAGAATTTTGCAAGTTAGGTCTCCCAGACATGTTTAACCCTTGCCGCACTTTTCAGCTCTTCCTGGGGGCTCCCAAGGTGTTCCCAGGCCCGATGGGAAATGTAGTCCCTCCATCAATTTCTAGGTCTACCCTGGAGTCTCCTCCCAGGTTGAGCATGCCAGCTATAAACCTTTCAAAGGAAGCTGCTCAGGAGGCTGAAAAGTACCCAAACCACTTCCATGAGCCCAAGGTAACATCTTTCAACCCAAACATATTTTATAAGGGTAAATTTGATTTAAAAATAAAGGAGAAAACACTCACATTTAGGAATTCTTCTCATTGATCAGATTATTTAACAGTTAGTGTAAAACAAAATGTGTAATCTACTAATAAACCACGTCATTGTAATTTATGAAAATAAAAATGGTAAAAGACAAATTTAAGCTCAAAAGTCAAAGCATTTCCTCCAGACACTGCCTGAAAAGACAGGAATGTGAAATTATCTCGCCAATTTTCAATCATCATCTGCTCTCAGGTATTTCAGGGCTTTGTTGAGCTGTTTCATGAGGAACTGAGACTCTTAAATCACGGCAGTCAGCATTGTAAAATACTGAAGAAAAGGGGCCTCACTTTCTTCTTCTCCTTGATTTATCACAGCTCACATTATTTATTTTCCTCCTGACTATTTTTTGTGTCTGCCAATCTTAACAGCGCCAAGAAGGGCACCGGTTCTCAACTGCGCGAATGAGGACCTTTGGCTCCTGAATAAACCAGACTTAACACAATCAAGCGCCTTATAGACATAGTAAAACAGTGCGGTTATTACATCTATGTCTCTAAACCAGTGGCTTAGTCCAATACAAAACACTGAGTCTAAAACATCTACAACATCTACAACAACATATTATCAGTCTACTTTCCCCTGTCGAACAAATGTTGTGTTTACTGGGATGTCTGCAGGGACCAGAGGTCTGCAGGTTCCAGGGACTTGTGAGAAACAGAGAACGCCGTCTTGCATGCATCATGTCGAGTAGCTTCTGAATGATAAGAGGGGAAATCCTGTCATTTGTTTGGTAAATAAAAATCGAAAAGACCACCTTCAAATGAGCACTACACTGCGCCACATCACGCTGTAGCATGCATCTTAGTGATAACGGTAATCTCTGATTCACAGTGCAGGCTAAATAAGGGCAGATACATGGTGCAATAAATGTGTTGTTAAAGAAAAGCAACATTGGATTATAATTTTTGTGCGACCACAGATGAAGGGAGAAAGAAATTAAGCCTCTGTGTGTATCAGGCAGACGTATCCACAAACACACACACCCTCACACACACACAGACACTTTACCCAGGTCCCCGGAGCTAATTAAAGGGAAGGTAGGCGAGCAGAGATGTGATAACTCTATGAATCATGTAGAATAGTTGTAATGGGTGACCTTTTTTTCACTCTCCCCATGCAGTGGGCAGAAATCTCATTTGAGAGCAAGCCATTCCAATTTGCCGCAGCGAGGCAGGTGTCAAAGTCTCAAGCAGGCAGAAAAACATCCCTCGGTGCCTTCTCCTTTGTCTGAGATCATGTGATGCCCCTGTGTGAAAAATGCAAAGAGCTACAAAGTCGAGCGAAGCTGCGGTTTGTATTTCATCTCTCGCGCACTTCTCTTACTCGTCCTTTCTCTTCCTTTCCACACTTTGAATTAGAAAAAGAAAAATTGAAGAAACAAAGAATGTTCTCTGTCTTTGTGTTTTGTGTATAGAGAGGATTATGTTAGTGATCAGAGCAAACATGAGAATTATAAACACAGTCCATCTTCATTAGGCTGCGGGCCAGATATTACTGGGCTGGACAGCCTGGAATGTTTGGTCGTCCATTTAGCCAAGGGCAGGAGCAGAAGGGCTGCTGTGCAGGGCTCCAACTCCCTTTGATCCTCTGCTGTGTGTGTGTGTGTGTATGTGTGTGTGTGCGTGTGTGTGTACGTGTGTGTGTGTGTGAATGCAATGCAATTTCACAACCCAAGTACACCAGCTGGTCCACGTTAAAGTTCCAAGGTAACCATGGCGCCCCGCGGCTGGTGGAGAGTGTGTGTGTGTGTGTGTGTGTGATAACATGTGGTATACGTTTGGATGCGCTCCTCCACCCTTTCCCCCCCTTTGGCTTTGACTTTTAAGGAGTTTCGACACTGAGCTTTTGCCTCCATCAGGTAAACAGGATACAGGTCACTGATAAAACAATATATACACATACACAGGCTCCCACCATGGGAGGATATATGTGTATCCTCCCTTACTACCGAATACCTAGGATTGGGTGACCTAAAATAGTTTCCTACGCCTCCCTTTATATTGAGATTTTTAGTATCGTGCGGTGTAAATAGTGTTCGAGCTGCTCTGCAAACACATCTCAGGGGAAAACATTGATTCACAGAATATATACAAGGCTGGAAGTACTGGAAGTAAACATTGTCAATATAGAGGAGAGTCATGTTCAATCAGCTCAGATGCTTTTTATTCCTGTACCATGTGAAGTAATGAAGCCAGATCTGCCTTATACTCCATTTGATTTGGCTCCATCAATAAAAACAGTGGAATCACAGTGGAATACTGTGATTATGAGGCTACATTTTGTGAGTTATTTCATCCCCCTCCTTCTACATGCTACTTTCTGTGTATGAGAGGTAATAAACCGCAAGGTGCGACATGTTTTATCATTGCAAAAACTTATTTTGAGGGAGTGAAAAGACGATGATAGGCAGAGAGGCAGTTACCGGCTCGACCCTCAGAACCTGAACACTTTGAAGTGAAATATTTCCCTCACTACCTGCAAAACAAATTGCGTGACGGCGCCGAGACCTCAGCTGCCGTATACGTTCCATCCAAATCTGGAACAACATTATCCATACATCTCATCTTTCATTGCCTCACACGGGTGGATGTGGGAAATATACGACAGGAAGAGTCACAAATCTATAGGTGTTGCATTTGAAAAGAGGGATTTCAGAGAAGGTCGCATCTTTCTGTTGGGCGCATTGTTTAGATGAAGTTGAGGTCACTGCAACAACTGCCATGGTAACAATGCAGTTGAATAGAAAGACATGCATTCATATTCATATCTGAGAAATGCTAATAGTTTTTTTTTAAAGAAACACTCATACACATGCACTGAAGCCATAGAAAATCACAAACCCGTATTGCTTTGAGAGTGGATTGCAATAACGCAACAGTGTTGTCCTCACAATTACACCCCATTCTCCCCCTCTGTCTTTCATCCCTCTACTTCTATATGTGTGATTGGTGCCGCTGGTGAGCCACCATGATGATTCAGATGGGAACAATTCGAAAAAGATTGGATGGGAGAACGTACAAAACAATTCTTTTGCAGAAGTCTGCCTTGCGACCGACGAGTCTCTGTGTACATGTGATTAGCAGCTTTCTCACCGTAGAAGCAGCCGAGGTGTCGTGAGCACGGGAGATGTTAGAATTCACGGCTCAGGTGGACGATTTGTGGTCTCGCTACGAAACCATGGCGATAACCAGAACCCTCACAGAAACACACACCAGGGACGTTTGTTGATCAACCCTTGCTATAAGGTCATTTTCAGTGGGAACATATTTTAGTTTTCTTATTTACTTTGCGTAAGGATGTGATATTAATGCTCCTCTAAGAAAAAAAATGGTTTCTTTCATGCTTGCAAACTTAACAATTTCCTTTATACAATTTATTATGTGTTCTGCAGGCATTTTGTGCGTTTTTTGTTGCATATGTTGGATTCAAACCTCAAAGAAACACTTTATTCCTAATTACTGCTGCAAAGTAAAGTGTACATGTGAGTATCTTAATTTTCACAAATCCTGCTGCTACCATATATTATTGTGGTTGTGACTTGAAAAAAAAATAGGAAAACCCTTGTGGTCTACCCGTCGGATCTCGCTTTCAAAACAGAACGTGCACAACATGCAATACCCCTCAATCCCTGCCCTTACTGCGACTTTCTACTTCTTTCGGTAAACAGCCGACAGGCTCTGCCATGAGCTCCCTACACTGATGAAAGAGTTGTCAGGATTTCCACGTTTTCCATTTTAATTGCACATGTTGCACCTTTACCAGCACTTTAAATTGTTGTTTATTATTTATAATTTTTTAAAAAGAATGGAAGTTCTCATCACTGGCAGACAAAATTCGAACTGAACTCTGCAGTGACATCCATGAGGATGTTTAATCTTTTTGCAAAATGAAAAATCATCCTGCTCCCGAGCTGTCCACGTGAAGAGAAAAATCTAATGAAAATATAGTGCTACATATTGATAATGATATTCTGTATCTTTCTATCCCCACCTAATCAGAGGTGGAATACTGCACAGAGTCTCCCCTCTCTCCTGCCGTGACAGCCACAATTCATCACGGCTTTAATTTAGTCTGTTACTGGGGTGTCGATAGGACGAGCGCTGCCTGGCGACCCTGTCTCACACACACACACACAGACACACACAAATACAGAAAGGGAGCCACATCTTCCCACACGTCCATCTACAACATGCACACTCTTATGACCCTTATGGAGAACTGTCTCTCCCCGGCATCTTATCTTTGTAACAAAAGACACACAAACGTACGCCATCTCCTCCACACACACACACACACACACACACACCTCCTCCCATCGTCCAGGACAGCTATCTGTTGTGTGGCTGGCTGTGGCCCTTAGCTCAAGGCCCTTCTCCCTAGATGTATCATCAGTCATTTAAAGCAATTAAGTACTTCTCAATGAGAATAGCCCGCTCTTCCTTGAGCAAGACGGAGAGGAGCGATTCACAAAGCCATTTTCTACCAAATCCTATTAAAGGTGGGGAAGGGAGGGGGGGGAAAAAACGAGGTTGAAGACTTAAAATGGAGGGCTTTTATTTAAGGACTAGGAGGTATTACAGGCCAGATTACTCCTGGCTTATGTTCCTAGTCTGGGAAATTACATTCCCACTTTTTTTTGGCGTGCCCAAGCTTTGGAGTCGGAGATGAGAATCACCTTAAGTCTCTCTTGTTTTTCACTTCTCCACTTCAGTGGGTCGTTCTTGTTCTTGTTGTTGTGTTTTGCCAGAAAGATTTCTGTTTTCCCGCTTTTATTGGCACCTCCTGAGCTTTTAGATACCTCTTGGGGTGTGTTTTTAGGGCTGGGGTTTATGTCAATTCTATCCGGATCTTTCAAGGGAAATTACTTTTTCATTCCCAGATCCAGTCTTAATTATTGGTTGCAAGAAAAAGACACGAGCAGGAATTTCATAGGATAAAACTGTTGTGCTTCAATCTCAACATGGTTTAAAATCATACACCATACAAGCACAGGTGTGAGTCAACACACAGAAACAAAATCTATCTTTGTTCTGATTGTATTCAGTCTCGATTTCATTGTTTCACGTTGGAGGTTCAAGCTGAATTGAAGGTGAAGTCCTTCAAACAAAGTAGTTACTTATTATTTAGCTTGTTTTAAATCCAACACTTGTGGCCTTTTTCCGACCTGTAGCTTGTTTGCTCTGGTCTGAAACTTTGAGCAGTGTTCCCTTGGTTAGCTTTATTTCACACAATGGAAATCCAAGAACCAAAATGCATTATCTCAAGCTATGATCTCCAGTAGACAAGTTTGTCTGTGTTTTGTTGCCACAGATGAGCCATGTTTGACTCCACAAACACATCAGTAACCAACTTGTCACTGTCTTGCCAGTGTTCCATCATGAACAATACGAACAAAAATAAATCGTAGTTGCACGATATTCCCAAGATGTAAAAAACATTAAGTACACAATCGCTCATCACTATTACTGAGCCAACGCCTAAAGTTCAACGAGCATCATACCATTGAGTTAGTGTCTCGACATGGGACAGAGTTCCGCTTGTATCCATTCCCATTTAAAACAAAGGGTTTTTTGTGTGAATGTTCACTCCATTTATTCGTCAGATATATCTGAGTCGCATTGGAACGAAAAGCAAACACACACAGAAGGTAGCTCATCCTCTCGGAGTGACAACTCTACAGCTAGATGCGACTACAGCTGTGTGCTCTGCTGCATCCAGGAATGCAAAGCACACCTGGGTACATGTTTGTCTTAAACTTGCAGAGCACACCTGGTAGTTGGTTTGGATCAAGTCCAGATCACGTTTCCATCACAAACTAAAGTTTGCTTGGGACTGAACCACCGAGATCAAGACCACTTCCTCTAACCGGTCTAGGTTCAGTTGTTTTGATGCACACATGTGTGTAATTCCTTTGTTGTCACCTGCAAAAACAAATCGTACCAAGGGATAAATGAACCAGAGGCCGATTTGTGCAGGTGTAAAAACACCCTTCGATGAATCTGGACACAAAACCAAAGAGTGAATAGAAACGAATGGGAGGTCTACCTACTCCAAAACTGATCAGTACCCACGTGTAGACTAAGCCACTTCGCCAAAACATCACTGGAGGCCTTTATTTTGAAACACCTGGAGAGTCAGGAAATTATACGACATGCTTGTTGAACACTTGGCCGCCACAAAGGACAAGAGAATGGTTTTCCTCTCAGGGTGACTAATCTGTTATTCTCACTGCTCTGTGGCTTCACTGACAACAAAACAGTCGACCAGAGTGGTGTGTGATCAATGCAGGGAAGATATTTCTTGCATGCATTATGCATGGGTCGTCGCCTAACTCTACATATAGATTCAGTAAGCACCAGGTAAAGTACGCTGTTAACCAAGGCTTTCAATTCACTCATAGGTTTATTTTTGAAGGATGATTTGTGGGTCTTTGTAGCCACGGCAGGTCTAGTGGCAACTTGCTGCTTCTTTTTGAATTTGTTTTGTGCTTTAAACATGTGCACTAGATAGAAACGGGAAATTCATGATACAGTTTCTCGTCCACTTTTGATCAGCACTTTATATATTGTGAATACGAACGAGATGGACTCAAATAAATGATATATCTGAACAATGTATTCCAGTTTATTGTTCAGTAAAATTGCTTTCTTTTAGGCTCACAAATTGTCATGTGACCCATGTTTGCCCATGCACCATCCTCTTCCTAGCACATTCCAATTTCATAGTAGCTATTGCATTTGAACATGCCTATTCCCTCCCCACTACTTCAGACAGATGCACGTTAGGACACTTTTTACACTTCCTGCCATTGCGGCACCTGAAACACATCAGTTGTTCCATGGTACATTTCACAGATTGCTCGATATTGGCCCAAATCGTAACCCTCACTGACAGCACAGAGGTCTCGTAAAGTCATTATCCTCTCCCTTGATCAGCCACTGTGCAGCCAGAGCCTCCACTGTTGGCCTTTTTAACTCAGGGCACATTTACTTTTGGACTCCCAGCCAAGACAGGCTGTCTTCACCCTGACAAAAGAGCAGAACATTTTCAAAACATTCCGAAAGTATGTATGTCGGTATGCGAGTCACAGTACGTGTGAGACCCCTGATATATATGAACACAGGCACATGTCTGTGCAAACTCTGCATGTATGTATTGTATGTGTGTGCTTGCCTCTGCCAAACTGTAAAACAGGTTTGGGGTTTATTTTTGTTATGTGAAAGCAGGGCTTAGTCCTGCTGAAACAGACATCTGCAAAGAATAGACCTACTCATTTGGCGTTAATCAAAACAGCCTGACTTTATTCATGTAGCTGCAGTGATCTGCGAGCCTCTGGCAAGAGCAGAGAGAAAGAAAACACAGATGTGTACACGCTACACACACACGCACACACTCTCACACATACACACACACACACACACACACATATTTGAATAAAAGGTCAAATAGCTTTATCAATAACTGTGGAAAATGTGTTTTGTGAGGAGAAGGAGCAGCTGATCTGACAGTGGCCACCGCCCTGATGAATAACCGCCAGGAGAATCAATAGGAAAGAGGAGTTGAGGTGGAGTGGGGGAACGTTTTGTCATCCAACGGTACACTCCAATATCTAAGCTCATCCATCAAAGGCAGCAATGGCACTCCGTCCTCGGCTTTAATTGAAAGCACACTGAAACAAGTTATTTACATGACGGGATGGATTTGAACGGGTGCACGTCAGCTGAACGCTTCGCTGTTGTGTGCTTGCTAAATGTTTGTTTCACGAGCTGACACTTGACTGTCTCGAACATGGCCGACTGTCAGCTAATGGTGGAAATCTCGACAAAGAGTCAGGTATCAAGTCTGGCAGAAAAAAAAGCAAGAAATAGAAATTGTGGCTTTTTTTGTTAAAATAGGTGAATGTTTACGGCTTTTATGTATTCACCGCTGACAATCAAAAAGATGCCTTCAAGAAACAGTCATGTTCATAATCCTGTCAAAGAGATCACCATAAAATAGCAATACACGTTCAAAAAAAAGAGCATAATTTGAAACCCCAAAAAGCTTCTCATCGCTTGACTTCTTGTAAGAAATAAAACAACAAACCACAGTCTTGTGGTTTAAAGGCAACCAGACATCTTTTTTTATTGTTCCTTTTCAAATATGTCTTTTATTTTTCTTCCTTTGGCAGCATATCGGGAATGAATTTAGGTTGGCTGCCTTTGTTACTAAAGATGCTATGGGGTTTAATTTGTATTTACGTGCCATATGGTTTAAAGGATCCCTACTGGGAATCTGCAATAGGTTTTGAATAATAAATTCTCGAAATGTGCCCATACTTTCATATGATATTTCAGTACTTAGCTGATCACTGTCAATTTTAATATAATCTCACAGTATGTATGCACTTGTATATCACAACTATGTAGCAGTATGGAGACTGGAATCTTTTCCTCCTTTCTCTGGACAGTTTGCTCTCAGTAGTTGCACAATCAATAACACACCGACGATTTCCTCTCCTTTGGGTCCATCCCATAAAGTGAGTATCAGATTATTTTGGTGGTAGCCTCAAGTGAACAAGACGAGGTCAAAACTTAGTATATGGCTGGACTGCGTATGGTCCCAAAAAAAGCAAGCATGTTGTTGTCAGACAATTGTTTCTGTTGTCAGACAATGGAACAAGAACGAACTGTGGACTAAAATGTGGCTGATTAAGACCCGATGTTAACCACCAATCATTTCAAAGCCATTTCCAAGCTGCTACTCTTTGTTGCTAAAATCCTCATTTTATTACCACAACGTCACTTGATAAAATCTTCATACAAACAATGGCTGTGCTGGGATTTTGGCCATGTTTACACACCAAATGATTGCTCAGAGGGAAAGTTAGATAAAATAAATAATCTTTCTTATTCTGTCTCACAGCCTCGGTCTGGGTAATGGCTGCACTGTCACTCAGAGCAAAGAGTCGATATAGATAGGGGTGTGCCTCATGCTGTACAGCCAACTGTCTTCTAAGGAAAGTAGCTCAGATCTGTCCAAACTAAATCTGTAAATTCGGCACTATGTACTTTTTAAAAAAAAAAGTTCTAAAAACGATTTGAAAAAGTCGTTACATCTAGGGACACAGTCTGTAAACAAGTCCCCTGATGATGTATTCAAATGTGGTCATCCAGTTTGTTTTGAAAGAGCAATGGCCAAGCTCCAACACTTAGCCTATCGACCAATGGTGTACCTTCATGTCTCCGACTCAGGCTTTTCACTGACCAATGGTGTAACTTAATCAGTTGGTCAGTTAGCCTGACATTTGCGTTCACAGTCAGGCCCCACCGAAAATACAGCACGTTAATAGTCTCAGTGTTCACAGTTGTACCGATGTTTGAATGGAACCGTCACAATATATTTGGAGTTAAGCAGTGAAACAACTGAAAAAAATCTTAAATATGTTGGGCTCAGTACTGTTGATAAAGAGGCCAGCATTTGTCCCCCTCATCGTCATCCATTTTAAATTCATGGGAGGTCTTCAAAGAGAGCGATGTACTGCTCTGTATCATGTTTGCCCTGGGTGACCCAGTCTGAACTCCAGATGCTACTGTGTGTCACCATGTCACAAGCAGAGCCAAAAAGGCCAGGGGGAGGAGAGCCTGTCTGCCTGGGAGCCAGCTAACATCTGTCGAGCATATTCACATGTGTAGCAGACATACAGGAAGACTCTTCAGACCACACTGACTCCACACTGCAGGGTAAGACCCAGCGCCATAGAGACCAAAAACGTTGGAACCAAAACAGGGACTGTTTTTAGAGTTTCAGCAGACACAGCCAAGGCCAGACAGGCTAAGCCAACACTTATTCACACTATGAGAAACCCAATTTCCCCAAAAGCAAAATTGATTTTTTTTTGCTTTAATCCTGGTGCCATAAGTACGATTTGCCAACTGGTTTATATATAATATTCAAGCAAATGACTTGTTCTTACTATTCCGTGTTGTGAACATGCACTGCTGGCCCTGGGCCTGGCAAATTACCGATGGCCCTATTATGAGAAAGTGCAGATTGGGATAGTCTACAGAGGCACCAGGCTTGCTTATTAGCAGGGGGTCCAGGGGGAAAAAGTCATATTTGGACTTTTCTTTCTTTCCTATTGTGCTTCCAAACCAATTAAATAAAGTAAGGGTTGAAATATTACACAGCTTTGGCTCTTCGTAACTCAACATTTATAGGTAAAACAGATGCTTCTGGCAAATGTAAAGGGTGAAATTTACATCCACTTATTCCAAATGTTCTAAATAGTCTTTCCGGTTATTGTCTGTATCCAGGCTGCGTCCCGGACGACGGAGGAGGGATTGGGATTGTACTGGGAAACCGCAGTGAGGCAGGCCAGCCAAGTTCAACTGGGAGTTCAAGGCTAAATCAATGCATATTTCCCTTTTAGTGGAGATGAGGCTCGCCAAATGCACAATCTTTCCTCATACGCAGGACTTCAGCCTGAATTAAACACTGACTGGAAGTCTCTTCCATTCGTGGGTATGACTTTCACAAAAGATCATTTCCCTGCTTTGCTATCCCACAAATTCATATGGTTAAATTTCTTCTTCGAGCCTGAATTCATTGTCAAACTTATTAGCGGGGTATGGCTCTGAGCCACTGTTTGTCTAAGGCTGCTGCACTCGAAGGCCTTTGCAGACTACATGAGGAAACCTTGGCCAGCGCTTCTAAATATGTTTTTGTTGAAGTGTCCAGATATATTTTCTCTACCGTCAGAGCTCTGAGGCAGCCTTGGCTCACTCTGGCTCTGTACATGTGTTAATGCTGAAGAGGTTCAGTTATTTTAGCAGCACATTTGATCGTATGTTGACATATGTGATATTCTGGCCAAGCCCTGCGCATAACCATAGGCTGATATGCATTGTTCTGGTTTAAGTCGCCTCAGGGGTTCCCAGTGTGCTTGAGCATGCTGTCCAAACAATGCTGCATCGTCTTTGTCAGTGCTTGGTTAAATGGCTGGTTTTATGGCCCTAAAGTAGTTATTTGCATTATAAAAAAAAAGAAATTAGCTGATTTAGTGAGGAATTCATAGAGTTGAAAAATGAGGACCAATGTTTTAGAGGTTATTCGCCCTCATCACTGAAATACATCTGCCTAGCCTGAGGGTTTGTGGGGTAAATGAGCCTTGATGATTATTTTCATAAAAAGCAATAAAGACCAGTAATTATAAAAATGCCAATAAGAATTCATCTTTCAAAAATCTATAAAGCTATTAAGGCCGTAATTAAAAAGATGAGCGGCTAAGTCGGAGAAAATTGCATTTTCCTGCACAAGTGACTGTGAAGCCTCCTCTCATGTTTGTTTTGCAAATTCTTCAACAAAAACATTAACTTTGAAATATTAATCCGATCTATGGTATTGATAGGAATCTCCATTAAGAGACAGAGGCCAGTGCCTCATACACATACGCTTCATTAGCTACACCTCGGCTGCACATCCAAAGGGTCATTAAGCCTCCATCTTGACAATTACACACGCGGACACAGATACAGACGTAGACACACACACAATAAAGCAGATAAAGTGGACTCTATAGCTCCAACCTGCTAAAACGTGTGCAAAGTGTTATTAGCTCAGAATTAGATTTTAAAGACCCGATCTGCACATTTTAATGTGGATAGATAACTGGTTTATTTAGGTAGAGATAATCCTAACCCTGTCAGAGGTAAAATACATTGTGCATTGGAAAACCTTAAATTGAACATGTAAAAAAATATAAAAATAACTGTAGCTCTCATCTACAGACAGATCAGTGCAATTTTGGTCAGGAAAGAACTCATTGACTGTTGGTGTGGATTGAAAACATGGGGGAAAATCCAGGATTTCTTAATATTGCAAGAAAAAGTGTTTTCAAACATTTTTCTTGATTTCTCAGAGACAAATGTATAGATCCTTAGGAATCAAATCAGACATTTTTATCAGATTGATATCTATATAAGCCTGTGCAATTTGATTCAGAACAGATCTAAGATTCAAATGATGTTTGATGAGGGGACTGTCGGGCCTTTGCGGAGGTATGCACACTACTGAGTACCTCTCTAGTTTGTGTAAGTGATTAACCTCTGACATCTCTTAGCACGAAACATGGGGGTGCTTTGTTTCAGTGGTCACTGACATGGTTGCCTTGTTGGAGGAATTTCAACTTATAAGTGTAAAACATAATAAACACTACATCCTAATAACTTGGCTTTACTACATTCACAGGAAATCTCCCAAGGCCAGATTTGAATTATAAATGTTAACGGGTCCTTTCTCCAGCACTCTGAAGAAGTGATCACCTCCCATCTCAGATGTTTGGCCTGAGTGTGTGTTTGTGTATATATGTACATCTCACTCTCCTTAATGTTTTGATCTGGTGTGTGTTGTGTGTGCCTTCGCAGTGGACATTAGGCCATCTCTCAAACCAGTAATGGGCTTTGATTCCCCAGGGTTGCAGTGAGATGGCCACTTCTTACATTAGCCAGTCAGGTATGACAGCGCCATGACTTGCCTTCCCCACGGCCAGCCTGGATAAATAATAAATGAAAGTGGTATTTCAGTCCTCCAAATCATCCGCAGGGTCAAGACTCCCTTCTCGCGGTGAACTTTGTAAGATGCGCCGAAGCGCAGAGAGATGCTAAAGGTTAGCGTCTCGGACAAGACAATCGTGCATTCGGTCTGCAAGCACAAGTAGTTTATAAACATCCACCACAATATCCAACCCCCCCCCCCCCCCCCATACTAGCTGGAGAGGAGCTTTTTATTTCCCCCCCTGCACCCGGCGTCTTCCCTCGGCCTCTGTGGGGTAATGGGGAGACATACGAAGAGGAAAAGTTAGCATTCTCACAGAGCATACATCTGCTTCTAAGATGGCATTTTGTATTGATTTTTCCTGAAGCCTGTAATTTTGAGAGCTTGTAACAGAAGATGAGGTAAATATCTTTTTATTTGCTCAAATGATTTCAGATTGGATTGGATTGAGATGAAAATGGTGGAGACGGCCAAATCTAGGTGCGAAAGCAGCAATTTCACATAATTGTCTGGTAATATATTACCGTTGTTCTAAAAGTGTCAAGCGACAGACCTAGAAATGGACTGGAGTAGCTGAGGACACTTATTCCTCAAGTCTTTGACATGTCTTACTCTCTACTGACAATTTTCGCTGTGATGCGGTTGCATTTATCCTTTTTGTGAAGAGCTCTCTTGCTGCAGCTTCGAGTATCAGTTACTTCAATGCAAATTACATCCTTGACATTCACAAAGACTCTGTCACTCCTGGTACCGGACTGTGCAGACGAAATGTCAATACAGTTTCACACTTCAGATTAGATTAGATCAGTTTACATCTGGAAGGAGTAAAACAAAAAAACTCCCACGGCCCAAATCACACACAGACAGCTCTGCTCTCCTCTTTATTTAAATCCATTTTCAATAAAACAAATTATTTATTGATTTTTTTTTTTTTTTGCTGTTTCTTTATCTCAGCAAACCTGACTCCAAAGCGGCAACCTTTCACAAATCTCCCCGTGTGCCGGCAAGTTCCTGAGCTGAGTTAATAACCATTGTTTATAACCCCATTCCAGGCGGCCATTCTGGTTCATTTTTCTATTTACCCTGGAAGGTGAAGTTAACCTTCTTCAGCTCATTGTAGCCAGAGGAGAATGGTACAGATTAGTGTACTGGTCGTGGTGATGTGACTGTGCATAAAGTACATGACAAGTCCTAACAGCATGGACAAATATGGCTATTCCCCACAAGGCAGCAGCTGCAATAGGACTTTCTTCTAATAAAATAAGTGGATGGATCCGGTTTTCTTTGCCCAACAGTAGCACTCATGTGTTGCAGAGTTTTCTACCTTTATCCATCCATCCATCAAGTGCTCTACTTAAACGTGGAACTCATCAGAACAAAGCAATCAGCTCTGTGAGTCAGTCCTCTTTTCATTAGAGGCACATACAACCCAAAGTGCATTCTGCGTGTGTGTGTGTGTGCGCACACAGTGTGCTTATTAGCCGAGGTCAGCTAATTATTTGGCCAGGCTAATGAAGGTCAGTGTGCTTGTCTGTCTCCATGCTGATGGCCTGTGTTTGATTGAGATAAGTACTCCTCTTCAACCTTCCTGTCGTCAGTCATCTTGATTAAAGGACTGTATAGAATTAAGCGAACGTCTTTCTTTAACCTTTCTTATACCGACATTCACTATATTCTTTATTATTGTAGTTGCTATTATATTCAATAAGACATTTTCTCTATTGTACAAACTGTTGAAAGCTCACGAATTAGACTGCAAGAACAATTCAACAGTGAATACGTGCACCAAGGAGGTATTCACAACCTTCTTGTTAAGAAATGTTCTAAGAAATTCTCCTTTTATGCAGACTATTGTGCACTGAATAGAATTCCCAACCGATTCCCTTAGGGTTTGTACACAGGTAGACACACTTTCTTGTCATTCGTAAAATGAGGCACATTGTCATCAACATTCAATAGAAAGATCTAAAACGCACAGTCTGTAATTATCCATAATGGAAAAGAACTCCGATGCCAAAGGTTTTGTTCTTATATATACAGGCTTGTCACAATTGGGAATGTGCGCTCAGAATGGTGCTATTATCGTGATGGATGGGCCAAACCAAATTAGGTAGATTCAATAATAACTGTTAAATTACATATCCACTTACCTGAATGCTTAATGAACTGAAAGCGACATTGTCTATTATTCTTGTATCATGCATGATTAGCACTTTGCATGAATACGTTGAGGCTGCCAAGGCTGTCGCTCACTCCAAATCACATGCTGGATTCAGCTATTGTACGTGAAAGCACTGGGTTATTGTGACAGAAACACAGGAGATCTTGACTCTGTCAGTGGCAGCCATTTAGCAGAGGACAATCATAAATGGAAAGTTAGAGTAGAGCAGAGCAGATCCCAAAATTAGATAAGCAGCGTTCATCATGTAGGGAAAGGGACAAAATCAAGTCTTGTTTTTTAGTTTAGAATTTAGACACCAAATTGAATATCCCTTTTCCTCAAAATAAGTTACCAACTACCAGAAGATGTATGCAGGTGTTAGCAGCCACCAGCAGATATAAGAGACATACCTTCAGTTGTGCAAATTTAGGGTCATCAAGTGTTTGGGACTTGTAATGGGCCCGCTCAATTTATCAGACATTATAACCTCTATGCCTTATTTAAACTAAACACTGTCCCATTTTAGAACATGATAAATATAATA